>NC_056727.1:851974840-852107340 GCF_019279795.1 Protopterus annectens | reverse complement strand
AAAATAACTCAGTACATAGTCAATGTTTTATTTCTCTGTGCTGAGATGTTAATGCAAGGCTGCTCTTGCATTTTGATGTATTTTCCCAACAACAAGCAATATGAAACTCTTGTCATCTATATTGCAGACTGACAGTAATGGACCATTACTTTAGACAGGTATAAGGCAATATTATGAACTTTTAGGAAAACTAAGGACATTTAAGAAGGATGGGGGTGTGTTCAGTGGTGGTGGTTGTGGTGGTGGTGGTGGTGGTTGGGGGGGGGGGGCTGTTGTGTCTATTAACACCTTTACTCAAGACTTCTAGACAAATCTGGGAGGAACACCAGACAACACCAGGGAAAATCTATAAGTATTACTCTGTGTGCCTTGAGAACTTAACAGAGGAGCAGCTGTATCATCACAATGCACTTACTGAACAATAAGAATAAAAGTCTAATGTCTGTCATTATTGCCTGACTGCACTCATCCATGATTTACAAGGGGCAAGGACAAAATAAGTGGTTACATCAGAGATACACTTTTAGATCTGGGACAGATAAGAAATATGGCAGTGTGTGTATGAGTGTGTGTTTGTATGTGTGTTTGAATGCATGCGTGCGTGTGGGAGAATGAATGAACAAATTAGGGAAATGCCTGTATCAATACAATGCATGGGCCACCAAAAGTGATTACATGTGAAAGTTCTGAATAGCACTAGTGGTACCACCACGTGATTCAGAGACATGCAGATTAGCCCATAATGAGGACTTTCATCACTGTACCTAAACTGCCCCTGAGTCACATGTCCTTGATTCCAGCAAAAGCACCTTTTGGCTGCAGCTTTTAGCACTTGCAGTGAGATTCTTTATAAATCCCAGGGGCAGTGGGTACAGAGATGTGAGCAATACAGCTCTGAGCTGTATACCCTGTTTATAGTGTATAGAATAAAAACAATCATGGCATTTACAAAATGCTTTGCAAACTATGTACAAAGCTGCCCCTTGCTTACATTATTATAAAAAAAAAATAAAAAATGAACACAAGACTGACATGTTCTGATACAGTGTGATGGATGCCTGTTCAAAATGGGGAGCAGCTACCCCCCTTAAAACACTAATTAAGTTAACAAGATAAAAAAATAAAACACAGCTGGGTGAAAACCCATAAGAAAGAATACCAAGAATCATGAAAACCAAAGTTCCAGCAGAGTAACAGCATAATAAACAACATTTTATTTATTTTTATTTATCCTTTGTTTGTTAGGTTAGTCCCACTAGGTTCTTTTTAGGGGAGACCAGAGCTGGTATTCGTACTATCTAGGGAAATTTGAGCAAGGCACAAAGGAACTTCCCCAACTCTTTTTGACAGGTGTCATGGGATCTTTCACATACATTGTCCTGAGCTAGTGCCAATTCAAGTGGAAAGGCTATCAGTTTAAAATCTCATCTGAAGGACATTTCCTGCTCCTGGAAGAAAGAAAATGCAAAGTTTAGAGATGTGTTTGTGAGGTGGTTCAGTAAAGTTAGAATTTAATTATCTGCACAGTGTTCTGTGTTCTGAGAGCTTGTATCACAAACATTTAAATGCTATAAAATTTAAATCGCTGAATTTGTTTCACGAGGTATAGTTGAGTGAAGCCCAGTAATCAGTGCATAGTAAAATCATTACAATCATTAGCCAAGCATTGCTGTTGTTAAGTAGGTATTTATTATTTATTTATTGGGTATGGTGGTATTTTTTACAATGAGTAATGCATGCATTTTTCAGTATGTATTGCATGGACATTCCTGTTTTCTTCTTATTTCAGACATAACAGGTTGTTGTTGCCAGCAGTACTAATTATATATTCATAGAAAATTAATAATGTAAGTTTGTACTAATTATTTTTTTTTAATATGCAATAAAAATGGTGTTGCTGAGTTACTAATTACATATTCATAGAAAGCATTTGTGGGTGTTTTCTTAAACAGCAATAGTAGTTACATTTTCATATATATTGGCTGCAGGTGTATTATTCACGTGGGGGTGTTAGAAAGCAGCTGAGTGATGGGTTTATGAAAGAGCTCATTACAATGCATTTTGTCAGTTAACAAGCAAGAGGGCTTCTCTACTTCTACTGTAGCCTTTAAAAGAGAGAGATAAAATCAACATTAATTTGTACAACTTACCTGCAGATCACAAAAAAAATCTGACATATTCCTCTGAATATTTCTGAGCACATAAAATGTCTACAGAAATCTGTTTGCATTAGTGATGTTCCGCAAATAGTAATATAAATGAACACATGCCCCTCCCCACACACACACACATGTATGCATGCATGCATATATATGCAATTATGACTGTAACACTATTGACATACACATTTGGTTGATAAGTTTACATGTGTGTAAAAAGAGTGACTGCAGAAATGAGTGAATATTTTTTGTGTGAATGCAGTTTAATTGATTTCAAGGGGTATACTGTGTAGGTAAGAAGGTGTGGTAGTTTTGAAAATGTGAAAGATTGTGTTATAGTGGTGTCTGTATGTGTGTGTGTGTGTATATGTGAGTGTTCATGGGTAATGGATAAAGTACAGGTTAAGTATGAGGATAGATTTATTGCTGTGCATCTTTTGTACTGTGTGTGTGTTCTGTGTCCTTTGCTCATATACAGTGGTACTATTTGGGAAAGGTACTATTTAGTAATGGAATATGAAACGGTTGAAGTTAGGGCAGGGGTAGAATGAAAATTAGGGTTAGCACACATGAGTACTGGATGGTAGCGAGCAAAGCCCTCTTATCCACTCTTTCTCATGTGTGTGCCCATAACTCGAAACCTACACATTACATTAATAAAACCCTTTTCCCTTACAGTATCTTCATCCAGATTTTGCTTAATCTAAGTTTGCAGCTGGTGTTTGCTGACAGTAGAAGAGAACTGTTCAATGTTTTGTGATTCAGTCTTTTTAGTTGTCAGTAATTTGTGCTATCAGTCTTGTTTGTCACTCATTTGTGTATTATTTGTGTTGTTGACCAATGATGATGTAAGAGTGTGTGCGTTTGTGTGTGTGTGTACACACGCGCACACACACACACACACACACACACACACACACACACACACACACACACACACACACACACACATATATGTATATATGATTATACATTGATCAGCTGTAAATACAAGTAATCAACTAATCAGCAAAATAAAAAACAAACACCTTTCACCCAAAAGAAGTAACAGCAAATAACAAATACCTAAAAAAAGCGTTCTTGCAACTGACATAAATAAACAAACAAAAAAATCTCTTTACAATATTTTTGTTGTGTAGCAAGCCTCCTGCATTCTCATGTGGGAGACAGACTTCTTATGGCTCAAACTTGTATATATTGACTGCATGATTGTACCAACATGAAAAAGGGAGAAGTCCAGCTCAAAGGTAAGCTGCCATTGTATGCTATTTTCCCTTCAAAGGTCAAAATCAGACTCTGTTTGTTTGTCTTTGAGATAAACATCTTAACCATTATGTCAACCCCAATCTAACTGTACTAGCCTAATGTGGGGCTTGAACCCACAACCATAGGTTCTTAGGAGATTACTTGACTAATGGCTTAAAAGTCCTTACAAGATTAGCCATTATAACCTAATGTTACCCAATATATGGCCACTAGGGGCAAGAGGATGGTATGGATGTTTGCTTATTCATTGAGTATTTTACATATTGCCCTTGTCCATAAGGAACATAGTCACTATCCCAGGTGTGAATTAGCAATTTCACATCCATTGATCCAAACTGCATTTGAATATGGTCAGGGAAGGGCTCTGCTCAATGTGAATAGAAAGCTAATTCAAAGGAAGGGTAATCTCTGAGCCACATATCTCTTGCTCCAGCGTGTTTTGTTTGAGTTGCTGATTACATTTAGATTCCTAGACTGGGTGACTTTTGTGTTGTTTGACTTGCAGATGTGCAGCAGTTCCATCAGGGCTGGATTTCTCAGTGCCTTGTAGGTCAGGCATAGGTCACCCCTTAATAGCAGGAGACAGAGTAAAGGGATAGCACTTTTAGTCTATCCACATAGAACAACCCTGAGATTAAGACTGAGATAGCCATGCCAGTATATATTTCCATATAGACTGGGATCCCTGTATCTTCACATTAATGTCAACAGTGGCGACTTTTCATTGCTGATATTACACAAGTGTGCATTTACTTAATTATTCCACCATAAGCACCCTTTATGTGAAACAGCATTTTCTCTACTTCTATTCACCCATATATATGTTTTATATCTATTTATATATATCTATCTATATCTATATCTATGTATTTTATATATAATAGATATATATATATATATATATATATATATATATATATATATATATATATATATATATATATACATATATGTGTGTGTGTGTGTGTGTGTGTATAAATAAATATATATATATATATATATATATATATATATATATATATATATATATATATATATACATGCATATACATATACATTTATGTATAATTTCTTAAAGTGTGTTATTTTTTAGGCTTATTGGTTCAAGGCTATGTACTAAGACAGTAGTTTGGCAAATATTTTAGGTTTAGTCAAACATGCCATAGAAGAAGAACATTTGAAGGTGAAATAATAGGTTAGGAAATGACAGCAAGAGATAGATTTAATTTGGGAGATAGATCCAAAATATTTCATCTTGGTTTATGCTCAAGGAGAAGGAGATAAGGACTGGTAGTTGAAAAGGGAGGAATATTCATAATATTGAAGTCTGAGCTGTAATAATGTTTGCATTCTCAGAATTAGAAGTTTGCAACCAGCAACTCTGGGGATGAATTTTCTGGATCCCTGTCATCCATCCATCCAATGAAGAAATCAACTGATCCATCCATCCTTCCAACCATCCATCCATCTATCCAACTGAAGTTTGAAAGTTACAAGGTTTTATACATCTAAATTGGAAGAAGAAACTTGTTCCATAAGTGCTGAAAGTGTTTTGCAATGAATTTATTCCTGAATTTAAATTTGCTGAAATTTGACTTGTTACCAGGTCTTTGGAATAACCATTAACCGATGAATTTTTCTTTTTGAAGAACATTATTTGACATAACCTGGAAGACAAGTCATAAATCATGTTGCAGGTGTCTATTGGTCACAAAATTAAGGATAGGGGTTTTAGTCTAAGTTAGAATGGTTCTTTTAATTTTGGAGTCTTTTTCTTATAAAAACATTATGCGTTCTACGTTGAGAGTTGTGTAGAACTACATGCGTTAAATAGAGCATTGCCTTCTGTGACTGGAGAATAAGTACAAGTCAAAGGAGAATCAGGGCAGTCTGAGATTTGGACAGGTATCTATCCTGATTTAAGGCACCTTGCCATCTGTGTAAGTTCCTAAGTCCTGAATTGTAGGGTCAGTCTTAAGATGAACTCCATTTATGTGAGACAATGCAGGAGCACTATTTTTATCAAAGTTGATTATACTGCATTTCTTTGCATTTATGGTGAGAACATAGAGCACCAGTTATTCATGTGATTAAGGCATTTTTGGTGCAGTAGGGACTCTGAGGAGGAAATTAGGATGATTCTTAACATTGGTTAAGTTGTGATACCAGAATGAAGATAACATCAAATGCTTTAGATCAGTCCAGATAAGCAGTGAGGATGGAAGGTTTGGTGACTTTTTTGATGAAGCTGTAAAAGCAGGTCTACCCTTGACAAAGCAAGCTACAAAGGGTCTAATGTCTGCATATCTTGTATTTCCTTGTTGATTATTTCACTGATTTGTTCCATGTCGTTACTGCCAATACTTGTGAGAATATTGGAGGTACAATTATGTGAGATAGCACAAGAGTTGCCCTGATGGAGGTGGGTGAGTATGGCATTTCTGCATTGTTAGGTTCATATTCTGTGAAAAGTGTTTGAAGATGCTTAGGAGAGCTTTATCGAGCTGACACTTTAACATTACCAGTAAGCAGACAGATAGGTTGTCTGGCCCATGGGGATGATTTTTTTTGGATAGGACAGTTGAGACTTGGTCAGTATTGATGATGGGGTGTTGGACCTGAGCTGTTGCTTGGGGAAAATTAATGGTATAGTAGTTGTCGTTAAAGTAGAAGGTTAATCTATTAGCCAAGATATTAGCTATGAATTCTGAATTGCTGTCAGTAGTATTTCTAACAATTTGTTTGGTGGATAGAGCGGCATTATTGTTTCTTTTACATAACTAGATAAAAAGGCCTCATGATTGCCTTTATTAAGTCGGTGGCTATCTTGTGCTTGCCTTGGTGCCTTGGTGCCCCCCATAGCAATTTGAGTTCCTTAGTTTCTTGTTTTAAGTTTTGTTTTATAATCTGTGAGAGACAAATTTTATGTAAAGTCAGGAGCTTATGTTTATTTTTATGTAATTGTTAATTCTGTTATTTATTACTTTGCTTATGATAGAAGTGGACAGTTTTCTCTATACAATCATTTAAGAGGTCATAAAACTTTTCAGCTATAGCAAGGGCATCAGTATTCTGGGAATATGGTTGTTTGGATCACTTGACTGTTTCAAAAAGGTTATCAAAATCTAGCACATTTGTTTTGATCTTGAGACCTAGACAGTGTCTCGTAATTCTCAACAGAGTAAGTATTTATTTTGTTAAAGATGATTTGGGCCTGTACTAAATCAAGCTTAAGGTAATTTTTGTTGGAATATTTAAGTAAGTGATCTCTAATTACAAAAAAAAATATCCTCATTACTACTAGTGATTTGGAATGATTGATACATAATGAATTGCAGAATAAAAGGAGTGCTTTCCATAGAGTGGAACCAGGTTTTAAACGTAGCCGCACATAAGTGTATGTTGTCCATGTGAAGGAAAGTTTACAAGTTAGGTATTTTACATTTGATGATTCTTATGTTATGCAGAGCCACCCTGCTGTCAGATAGGAATTTATTAAACTGGAATGCCTAATAATTTCACTCTTCCTAAAAAATGACACTACAGAGCTAGAAAAGTTTTTTGCCAGTATAAAAACCCTTGTCAGACAGGTGAAGCCCATCCATGTAGAATCAGGAAAGTCAGTTTACCAAAGTTCTACCAGGCTGTCACAAACTGAATTCCTCTAGAATACCACCATCTATGTTGTCAATTGTAGGCAATTTGGGAATCATTCTGTATAAAGGTAGAACACATCAAAATAACATGTTTATCCACTATAACAGTATATGATGAGAAGTCTGCCATGTCTCTCTGCATCTCCTCCAAGGTGATCCACCTGCAATTATTCAACATAACATGAGCAATAACCAGGTTGTACTCATAATTTGGAGGCTTTGGAGTTTGGAGGGCCCTGGTGATGCTCCAAACTCTAGTTCATGAGAGACAACTGATGGTCATCCTGTTGGCTGCCAGTCTAATCAGTGTAGTCAATATGCCTGACAATGGATTAACCAATAAGTTGAAAATGTCCTGTATTGCTAACTGTTTTAGCTATAGGGTCTGTCTTAAGGGTATGGACTTTTTAGCATGGTAATTTTTATTAACAGTTTTCTCCATTGTAGTAATTGTAGGTATGGCTGTTGGTGTGACTAATGCCTGTAGTGGGCGTATGAGAGCATGAGGCTATAACTAGCTGAAATATGGCATATTGTGCCTTGGGCGGCTTAAGTATTTTTTTAATGATCTCAGCATATGTAGGTTTATGTTTGCTGACAAGATTCAAGAGATTTGTGTTGAGTTTCTGCATACAAAATATAAATGCATTTCTTGAAGATGGATTTTGTGTTAAGATGTGGACTGTCAGTGTATTGTTAGTAAACATAAGGCAGTTGCTATACTAACTCAGGAAGCCTATGGAGATTGGGCTGGCCAAGGAGACAGGTTCAATACTTGTGGTCATATAGGTAATATGGGTACTAACAGAAAATGCTAGATGTAAAGATGATAGTAGAAAGTATTTCCTTAGGCTTGATTAGATCCAGAAGCAGATTATAGGTAACTGCTACTGCAACTAGATATATTTTTAGACTAGTGAATAAAATAAAAACAGTGGAGGGATTGAGTAAAATTATAAAAAGGGACAGTATCCAAAATACAATTTAGCAATAAGAGTAGCAGCTTAATGTATGAAACCATAACAAAAAAAAAATCTTCATTTCCATTTCTTCCTGTCCTCTGCATCTTGCTCTGTCACACCAACCACCTGCTTGCCCTCTCTCACCACATCCATAAACCTTATCTTAGGCCTTCCTCTTTTCTTCTTATCTAGCAGCTCCATCCTTAGCATCCTTTTCCCAATATACCCAGCATCTCTTCTTAGCACATGACCAAACCAATGCAATCTCATCTCCCTGGCTTTGTCTCCAAACAGTCCAACTTGAACTGCCCCTCTAATATATTGATTCCTAATCCTGTCCATCCTCATCACACCAAATGCAAATCTTAACATTCTGATTCCTGCCTTTTTGTCAGTGCTACCATCTCCAACCCATATAACATAGCTGGTCTCACTACCCTCTTGCAGACCTTCCCTTTCACTCGTACTGGTAACTGTCTGTCACAAATCACTCCTGACACTCTCCTCCTCCCACTCCACCCTGCTATACTCTCTTCTTCATTTCTCTTCCACACTCACCATTACTCTGAACAGTTGATCCCAGATATTTAAACTCTTTCACCTTCACCAACTCTACTCCCTGCATCCTCACCATTCCTCTGTCCTCCCTCTCATTCACACACATATATTCTGTCTTAGTCCTGCTGACCTTCATTCCTCTCCTCTCTAGAGCATATCTCCACATCTCCAGGGTCTCCTCAACCTGTTCCCTACTCTCACTACATATGACAATGTCATCTGGAAACATCATAGTCCATGGGGACTCCTGTCTAATCTCATCTGTCAACCTGTCCATCAGCATTGCAAATAAGAAAGGGCTCAGAGCTGATCCTTGATGTAATCCCAACTTCACCTTAAATGCATCTGTTACTCCCACCACAGTCCTCACCACTGTCACACTACCCTGGTACATATCCTGTACCACTCTTACATACTTCTCTGCCACTCCCAACTTCTTCATACAATACCACAACTCCTCTCTGTGCACCCTGTGAAATGCTTTCTCTAAGTCAACAAAGACGCAATGCAACTCCTTCTGACCTCTATACTTCTCCCTCAACACTCTCAGAGCAAACATCACATCTGTAGTGCTCTTTCCTGGCATAAAACCATACTGCTGCTCACTAATCATCACCTCCCCTCTTAACCTAGCTTCTACTACTCTCTCCCATAACTTCATGCTGTGCCTGATCAGTTGTATCCCACTGTAGTTACTACAGCTCTGCACATCACCCTTATTCTTAAAAATCGGTACCAAAACACTCTTCAGACATCCTCTCATTTTCCATGATTTCATTAAACAACCTGGTTAAAAATCCCACTGCTTTCTCTCTTAAACGCCTTCATGCTTCTACAGGTATATCATCTGGACAAACAGCCTTTCCATTCTTTATCCTCTTCATAGATGTCCTTACTTCCTTCTTGCTAGTCTCTTACACTTCCTGATTCACTATCCCCACATCATCCAACCTTATTTCTTTCTCATTCTCTTCATTCATCAGCCCTTCAAAGTACTCTTTCCATCTACTCAACACACTCTCCTCACTTGTGAGTACATTTCCCTTATTATCTTTTATCACCTTTACCTGCTCCACATCTTTCCAGCTCTGTCTAGCCAATCGGTACAGGTCCTTTTCTCCCTCCTTAATGTCCAACCTTTCATACAACTCTCCATAAACCTTATCCTTAGCCTTTGCCACCTCTCTTCACCGTACACCTCATCTCCTTATACTCCTATCTACTTTCTTCATCTCTCTGACAATCCCACTTCTTCTTTGCCAGCCTCTTTCTCTGTATATTCTCCTGTACGTCCACATTCCACCATCAGGTCTCCTTGTCCTTGTTCCTCTGTCCAGATGTTACAACAAGCACCTTTCTAGCTGTCTCCCTTACCAGCACTGCTGCAGTTACCCAGATATTCGTTAACTCTTCACTGCCACACAGTGCCTGTCTTAACTCTTCCCTGAACTCCACTTCACAATCACCCATTTTCAACTTCCACCATTTGATCCTTGGCACTGGCCTCACACTCCTCCTCCTCTTCTTGATCACCAATGTCATTCTACAGACCATTGTCTTATGTTACCTAGCTACAGTTTTCCCTGCCACCACTTTATGGTCTCCAATCTCCTTCAGACTGGCCCTAATGCATAGGGTATAATCCACCTGTGTGCATCTTCTTCCACTCTTCTACTTCACACTATGCTCCTCCCTCTTCTTCAAATACTTATTCACCACAGCCATGTCCATCCTTTTCACAAAATCCACTATCATCTGACCTTCTGCATTCCTCTCCTTAACATCATACCTACCCATCACTTCCTCATCCCCTCTGTGCCCTTCACCAATATGCCCACTGAAATCTGCTGCAGTCACCAGTCTCTCAACCTTGGGTGCACTCACCACCACTTCATCCAACTCTCTCCAAAATTTTTCTTTCCCATCCATCACATACCCAACCTGCGGAGCATATACACTAACAACATTCATCATCACACCATCAATTTCCATCTTCATAAACATCACCCTATCTGATACTCTTTTCACCTCCAAAACACTCTTGGCATACAGTTCCTTCAGGATAACCCCTACCCCATTTCTCCTCCCATCCACACCATGTTAAAACAATTGGAACCCACCTCCAATACACCTGGCCTTATTCCCCTTCCATCTGGTCTCTAGCATGCACAATATATCAACCTTCATTCTCTCCATCATATCAGCTATCAGGTCTATATTAAAAGACCGAAGAGGTGTTTCAGTGAGCGCCTCTTGGTTGACACGTAATGAGCGAACGCACTAAAGTGCAAACACTCAAAACAGCGGTTTCTTTCCCTGGGACAGAAACCACTAGCACAAAAACAGACACACACACACACACACACACACACACACATGCACGCACTTTAAAACATAACAACGTAGGGGACTGTGCCCTCCACACTCCCCCCAACTAAATATACCAACTCCAAGGTCACACTACAGTGAGGAAAGGGGCAAACACACAGGGATGGCCAAGGGATTTCTTTCGCACTTTAGTGTGTTTGCTCATTATGTGTCGACCAAGAGCTGTTCAATGAAATACCTCTTCTGTCTTTTAATATAGACCCCAGCTTTCTCTCTCTCTATACCAGTCATAGTGCCAGCATTCATAGTTCCTATACTCACTACTACACTTCTCAACTTCCTCCTCTCTTCCTGCCTTTGGCCATGCCTGTCTCCTCTTCTTCTCCTTCTCCTTCAGCCAACAGTAGCCCAATTTCCACCAACACCCTGTTGGCTAACAGTACTGGTGGCAGTCGTTACTAACCCGGGCCTTGACTGATCCAATATGGAAATCTGTATTGTTGTCTGCATATGTCATTTGGCAAAAGTTTTACACCGGATGCCCTTCCTGATGTAATCATCCCCGTTTATCTGTGTTTGGGACTGGCACGAAGAAGTGAACTGGCTTGTGCAAATCACACTGATTTATGCAACAGCATTTATATAGCCAATGATTAGGTACCAGCACAAAAAAAAAAAAACAGACTGCTAACAAGTAAGCACCACCAATAGGTACACATTAGTTAGACGGCCAGTAACTGGGCACAGCCAAAACACTGAGAAAACCACTGAATGTGCAACAACAAGAACAAAAAAAGCAATAAGGAGTAAATGTACACTAAATATGAAACACTTTGAGCACAAAACAGCAGAGCAGCAAATGAACAAACTCCAGTAGGTACCTCTGTGGAGTTCAATAAATAAAGCAATAACTAAAACAGCAAGCAATAAACACAGAACTAAAGCCATAGACAAAAAGCTAGTGTATAAGTAACATAAATGCAATTAATTCAGGCTTAACAGTAAAGTCAGTCACAGCAGTGCAACTATACTGTAGCTAATTACAGATATCTAATGAGACAAAGAAGAGGTAATGAAATGTGTATAGCCTAGTACAAGGATGTAAAGGTTGCCGTACGTTTAGTAGACTAGGTTCTTGCACTACTTAATAAGATTTGCACTCCACAGCAAACTGTCAAATTAAGCAAACTTCTGGTTATTTAAAGCCTTAAGACTCCCCATTGAAATTAGCACATCAAAATCAAGCCTATATGCCAGTCAAAGCCACTGTTATTGAGATACTTGGTCATATGTTCCTATTTACCGTAAAGATTCTTCATCTGTCTCAATACATGTGCAGTTTTGTTTTCTACAAGTATAATATTTAAAGAGTAAGACATGGGGGAATCCAATAAAGCTTACATGGTCATTTTTTCCATGTTAGTGTCACGGCACAATGTGAACACAGGTGCAGAGATTTTTAGATTCAGTAAACTCTTTGTAGGGGCAAGCAATCACACACACACACACACACACACACACACACACACACACACACACACACACACACACACACACACACACACACACACATGCGGAATTACAGAAACTTTCATGGAATGCAAATTTCAGCATAAGTAGCTGAAATGTATGCAAATGAAGGGAAGCAACATGGTGGGGTAATCCAACAACCTTAAATACAACCATGTTGACTCCGTGTCTTTGTTGGTAGTGTATGTGGAAATATTCCATGTACAGAAGTCTACACAGAACCAATGGCATGTAAATCTCCAGATATAGGGACAGAATGGCTATGAAAGGGTAACAACACACATATAATGGCCATTGTATGCACTGTGGATGTCCAAAAACATCAGTGGGGGTGTGTCAAAATAGTATACATTTAATATACTTTTTAACCATATGTTTGCCCAGTGCGGCACTTGCCACATAAGGCTTTATTTATGAATAATGGAAACATCATTGAAAAGAGAAGTATCATGTAGTGTCACAATGGGTACAGTAATACCCTGCCCTGTGTCTGTAAAGTAGTGCTCCCATGCTGTTGCTCAACATACATGGCAACTAACTGTGTAGTTTCCAGAAATTTGGCATGGATATCATGCAAATGAGCGACCTCCTTGGTCAGATCTGACCACAAGTTAATCAACATTGATATCCAAATTCCACCCCCACCCCCGAAAAAGAAAACCACAGTGAAACACTTCTCCAAAGCTAATTTTGAGCTTCTAAGGACAGAAGTGGCAAGCTACACGTCAACCATATAAATGGGGAATGGGAGTATGGCTGCTGAATCATACACCAAGGCACTGTATGAGCACTTACACAATTGCATAGATAGGGCCAAATGAAACAGAACCAAGATGCTCTCCTCTAAAAAAAGGAAGCCAATCTGGTGGACACCTGCCATTAACAAACTCTACAACAGAAGGAAAAAAACTGTTGCAGAAAAGGGTAAAGTCTGATGACTGGAAAACTTCCCTTGTAAAACTCAGTAAAAAACTGATATCCCTCATGAAATCCACCAAAGCTAGTTATGAAAGCAAAATTGCTACAGATACTAAGGACAACCACAATACATTCTTTAGTTATGTCAAGAATCTGCATCATAATATGCAGATTTGCTCTGAGCTACAACACAATGGCACCACTTATACTGAACCAGCTGATATTGTCAATATCTTGGCAGACAGGTTTACTGCAAACTTTACACCCTCCTCACCCCTCAACGTGCCCATCCACATACCCGATGAATACCAACTCCCTATTATGACTGCACAAGTAGAAACTGCACTGACCAAAGTTAAGACTACAGATTCCATAGGATCAGATAACATACCAGGTTGTGTCCTACATGATTTACAAAAAGAACTGGCACCACATCTGGGTGCCCTGTTCAGCTACAGCCTCAGCTCTGGATTTGTGCCCAGATTAGTGAGCCTATCAATGATTCCAGAGTATGGGATGGTGTCAAAGGCTTTGGCTAGATTGAGATAGGCTGTCTGGACAGCCTTGCCTTCATCCACCTCTCTGGTGACAACTTCGAAGACATCTATCAGATTAAGCAGACATGATCTGTCTTTCACAAACCCAAACTGCATGGGGTCCAGGGTTTGAAGTTTCCCTATATCCTTATTTATAAGATCCATGATAATATGTTCCATAGCCTTACATATCAGGCTTATCAAGCTGATGGGGTGGTAGTTCCCAGGGTCAGTAGTCACACCCCCTTTGTGGAGTGGGATGACTGTAGCAGTGCACTATTCAGTGGAGACAAATCCAGAGCTGAGGCTGTAGCAGAACAGGGCACTCAGGTGACTGCAAACTGGGAGCTATTATCAATTCTCAAGCTGATGTGGGCATCCTACAAAAAAGCCTAATGGAAACCAACGACTGGTACCAAAACCATGGCCTTAGGCTCAACGCCATAAAATGCATTGTCATTCCTTTCGGGAAAAACATGGTGCCCACAAACTACCATATCGAAGGGAACCCACTTAACTCTGATGGTGTTATAAGGGGATCTAGGGACACAGGTAGATAGCAATCTCTCCTTCGACAACCACATCACCACTGTAGTTAGGAAGTCCTTCTATGTGGCATATCTGATCACAAAAGGTTTCCCATCCAGGAAAAAAGAAGTCATTATCTCTCTGTACTCAGCCCTCATAAGACCCGTTATAGAGTAAAATGCCCCATTTGGCATGTACCTCACTAGACACCTCCAACAACTGGAAAGGCCACAGAAGTTCCTCACAAAGAGGATCTTAGGACTCAAACATGTGCCTTATTAAGAAAGACTTAAAAAACTTAAACTTTACTCCATCTCTTATTGCCTACTTAGAGGTGATCTCTGCCTGACATACAGAGCCATGTCTGAACCAGTTTTGTTAGACATGCTTCATCTGAAAAAAATCCCAATCCCTCTGTGCTACTCATTCCAAAGACCTCAACCTTATCACCACATTAAACAGAATGTGCTGGAGGGATAGGTTCCTAACCCAGAGACTTCCAATACTCTGGAATAAACTCCCCAGTCACACCAAGCAGAGCACCTCACTGGCCCTCTTCAAGTGAAATCTTGGTGATTGGTTGGGAAATAGGAAATTCACCCCGGGGATCACTTCAATCACATTGCTAGATAGGGGCACAGGGAACTAACATCTGGTAAGCCAGATAACAGGGAACACTATTGGGCTAGGCTTACACTGGCTCCAGGGCCATTAGCCTAATACATAACTATGAACCTATGAACCTATTTGTTGAATCACAGAAAGCAGGAACTGTGTAGGGCTGTTCACTTTGTGTAAGCTCCTACCCAGTGTTTCTGTTCCTCATGGTTGTCGATAACTGCATGGGGATGTGTCAGGTAAATTTCTTGTTTTTTTGGACGTATTCAACATGTTTGCACAGAGCATCATTTTGCACAAATGGTCATGGTGATGCATACGTTGTTTGGGCAAGCGGACAACCCACATATCAGACATGAGCTCAACATCTAAAAATAGAAGTCAGATGCATCAGTCAATATTGTTGAGTGCTGCTGGGCATCGCACAAACCTGGTAAGTGGGATTGCAGTCTGCTCATTCCTTCCAGTTCTGGGACGGTGAATAACTAATCCTGTGGTGTCATGTCTTATGTATTGAACTGGAGTACACATCGTCCTGGGGCCAGATACAGAGCATGGCAACTTTTCTCATACTGTTTTCACATCGCAGCTTATACAAATGAAGTGTAAGTAGCATTAATTACCATTTTCTGTGTGTTTTCATGACAACAGGGCTGAAAATAAAAACTTCTACATGCCTTACCTTAGTTATGTGCAGCTGGGTGCTGGTGCACTTAGCGCACTACTGTACGATGAAGCAGGACCTTTAAATCATATTAATTATATCCTAAGTAGGTGCATTCCATCTTAATTAGAAATCCCACATTGATAACCCAAGAAATGTATAAAGTATGCATAAAGCCTTCATTATGATTTTCCCTTGATTCTTCAAGACCATTGAAGTAGAGACTTGGAAATTTTAACTGAGATAATGCTAGGGGCTGCTGCAGTTATTTTACATCTGCATGTGCTAGAGGCTGAAGTCAGTGCTGCTGGTGCTGTTGAATTGCAGCCTAGGCCAAGAATGACAAGAGTGTTCAGGCCTAAGGTAACCTTCTGGGTGCTACATGAACTGGAGATAATAGAGTGCTATAGGGTGGACAGGGACATATTACAAGAACTCTGTGATATCTGCCGCCCTCAACTCAGAGACAAAGCCAACCAAAGGGAGCCTATCCCAGTCGAACCTAAGGTATGTGCAGCCCTTAGGATATTAGCTACAGGTACTTTTCAAAGACCAAATGGGAACATGATGAGGGTGTCACAGGCATCACCATCCAGGATACTGCAACAGTTACTGGATAGTATGCTCATACATGTCAGTGAGCACATATCTTACCTTGTTCTGCTGAGGAGATCGTCAGCAATATGCAACATTTCTGCCATGTAGCCCACTACCCTGAAGTACTGGGTGCCATCGATTCCACTCATGTACACATCAAGGCACCACCTGGTGACCAGGGTAGAATCTACATTAACTGCAAGGGATACCACTCATCAGCTACCAAGTCGTGTGCAATGCTCAAGGGTTTATCTTGAATGTGGGTGCTGGCAACTTTGGCAGTTACCACGACTCCCCTATCTGGCATACATCACAGCTGTACCAGATGTTTGCTAGGGGGGAGCATCCTACAGGGCCATTTACTGGCAGATGCTGGCTATGCCATGGAAGCATGGATGGTGACACCCATCAGAAATGCACACACGACCACAGAAGAATGCCAAAATGAGGCAAACACAGAAACTAGTAACATCATAGAGCATGTGTTTGGGCTTCTGAAGTCACAGTTCCAGTGCCTAGATATATCTGGTGGAACCTTGCAGTATATTCCAAACACATGTACACAAATATTCACAGTATGTTCTATGCTCCACAATCTGATCCTGTGGAAACAGCTGCAGCAGGATCAGCAAGGGAAAGGACACACATCCCCCTCCAGCACCTATGTCACCATAGCAACAGTCACAGGAGGATTCAGAGGAGGAAACCCCAGATGCTGTCCCTGTGGGCAGACATAGGCATGCTCAGTATGCCCTTGCATTGACTAAGATACAATGCATAGCACATTCACTGACAACTTAGGGCCCTGGGGACTAATACCTTTCTCTTACTCACATACATACATAAAAAAGAATGTCAGGCAACTCACATGACCTGTACCTAGCCATGTCTTAGCTGTGTACTGTTTGCATCAGACAGAGTCATCAATGAACTACAGTTGTGTCAACCACTGCATTTATAAGGTAGGTCCTTAACCTACACTCTAGTCTTGTTGAGTATTCTGATATATCCTTTGTATCTATGAACTTGCTACAGTATGCAAGTAAATAGTGGTGTATTTGCACAGAAAATTACGTAACATGTGAGTACTGACACTACTTTATTAGTATGTGTCCATTTGTAAGTAGTAGGCCTCATGCATAAAAGCTTCATACAGTCCAACTCCAACAGATTACTAGTACATCATTCAAGACAGAAGTTAGAGAGTGAGGTTACACATTGCAGATTCTGACTTCAGGCTTGTCTGTATCCTAACTGCAGATGTGGTTTGTTCCCCCACCCCCCAAAACAGGGGTGTGCCTTTGTAAATGGCATAATAATAACTCATCTATGCTGCCCACAAACCCACGGTAAATGGGTGTTTGTCACAGTTATTATCCAAACATTTCCAGAAGTACTGTAGATTTCTTCATACATTGTATGTGTTAGGTAACTCATGTACAGTATAGCTGTGTATATTATTATTCAGGTAGTTGTATGATGAATGACCCCTATTCTGGCAAGCTGCTTCTGTGACCAAAAGGACTGAGAAAGCCATCCTATCAGATGAAGATGTAATGTTGTTGAGTGTCTAAATCCTGATTTGTAGAGGCTTTGGATGTGTACTACCAATAGGTTGTATTTTACAGAGTGTCATTCTGTATCCCATACTGTTATCAATGTTGTATTGTCTTAATTCCACATTTGCATGATGTGCTGAATGTTTACAATCCTTTTGATTAGACTTAGGCTATTTGTGCGTAGCACAGCATTGCAGAAATAGTGAAAGAGGAAATAGGATTTATGTCACATCGCCAAACACATAGACCATTCAATTATTGCTGTCAGTAATTGTGAAATCCTAGCCTGCACTAGCGATAGGAGTGAGCTGGAGTAACAGGTATATCTTATAAAACAGTAAGTCTCAGATGTGAGCAATGTGCTTCGTGACTGCGCACTGCTTACCTAAGTGCAAACAGGGAAAAAAAAGGCAAATGCTGATGCGTGTGCACTTAGTTAACCATAGAGCAAATCCAATGATTCTCATGCTATAGCACTCTCTCTCTCTCTCTCTCTCTCTTTCTGTTTCACTCCATGCCTCTCAGCTGTGCAGATTTACACACAATGTTTAGATTTTTGTGTCATTTTTTTGCCCTTTTATTCATACAAGTTAGGTTTTCTGCCAAATCTTTGAGTACTGAAGTCAGAAAATAATGACAGACATTTGAGATTCAGCCTGCATACCCTTCTGAAAATTCATTCTGCTGCAAAATCTGTTATTATATTAACTTTCTAGGTTTGTAAGATCAATATTTAAAAATTGTCCCTATGTTTGGCCCTTTGACCCCCTCCCATTATTTATGGCTTTGTACAGATGTCTTGCTCTAAGAGGTTGAGATCTATGTCTGACTCTCTATATGTCTCCCTCTGTGTCTGTCTCTCTCTCTTTCTTTCTCTCTGTCTCTCTCTCTCTCTCTCTCTCTATACACACACACACACACACACACACACATATATATATATATATATATATATATATATATATATATATATATATATAGATAGATATATGGATTCACTTCAGAATATAGAATCCCAAAATATCGAGACCAAAATTTTGAAATTTCAAAACACTGAAAACTCAAAACACTGAATCTCATAATATTGAAAATACACAAGATATCAACACTGACAATATCCCAGCACAAGTACATACAGAAACAATTCAAAGACAAACCATATGACTTTTCTCAAAGTGTAAGCAGGGAGGCAAGCCACAGATGTCAGTCTGTGCTGCATGTATAACCATGAGCACTCTCCTGGAGTTCCTTTCTGAATATGCCTGTGCCTCCATGACACCTATAACATACGCTGAGTGACAGTTGACGAGACACCTGCAACAGATTGGGGAGGGACAGCAGGCCTGCTCCAAGCACCTCTATCAATCTGCCTGTGTGGCACCTCACCAACAGTTTGGCTATGGCCAGTGTCAATAGTTACTGAAGCAGCAGTAGTAGCCACACTTCCCTGGTCAATGTCTTCGCCCTCCAACTGTCCAATATCTATGGCCTCAGTGGACTGGGTATGCATAGGCATGCTGGCTATGGCTAGTGATAATGAGGGGGGTTGCGGGATGTCAACCTCTGTGTCAGAATCAGCCTCTGCAACCCCCAGCTGTGCCTCACAATGACCACCATCATCATCAGAGTCTGATGAGATACTGACATCAGGTGGCTTAGGGGACACAGACCAATCTCCATGTTTACCTGTGATAAAAGGAAGAAAAACAGGAATACATTAATAACTGCACTACTGTGCTGCAATATATGTTAAGCAATTTAGACTGCTGTCACTATTACAGACATTCATACCTCTCATCTTCTTAGGGCAAGGAATGTGGACAAAGCCACGAGTAATGGGTGGACAAAGGCCCAAGAATAGGTATCAATGGGACATACTACCCTTACAAACCTAGAATGGTGATATAAAAGCAGGTATTGCTTCATCATGACATTAATGAGTGGTATCCATTTTTAATGCGAGATCTGTAATTATGTTATGTCTGCACTCTGTAATGACCTGTCAATCGTTTGCAACTCAATCACTATGATCTTAAATATGGGTTAGAGCTACGAGCAACACATTTGGACATTCTGCAAATATCTGTACAGTTGACAAGTATGTAGACAGTACAGCAAGCCATACAGTAGACCTGAGATGACAGTTTAGCATATATATTTTAATATTTCTACATTACTGACATGTGTATTTTACTTACCATCAGTATGAGGCCTAGATCTCTGGATTCCTCACTGCTCTGGAAAAAGTAAAGGGATAGGTAATGGCAATACCACCATATTTAGCAGTATAACAGGGCAATGATCTATATCTACTGTAACTGCAATGTTAACAAGAATGTGGCTGACAACCTTTAGATGACCTTAAAACTCCATCTAACTTAAATACACCCACCGAAAAAGCTAACTGTCACACATTAAATGTATAAACACTATTACACAATGAATGCAGCAGTATCCTACTGATGGTCTAACAAAGCCTACCTGGAAGCTCCTCCTGAGATGCAGGAGTAGCACCCACATCAGAATATACTGGCTGCTGGACTGCTGGGAACTTTCCTGAGTGGCAATATTTGCCAGAAATTCCTCAGTGGTGGTGAGGGGTTGTTCTGCTGCAGGCCCGCCACCAGTGACCTGACAATCATGTGCTTCTTCAGAGGCATGCCTCCTTGCAGCATGAATCATGTCTGTGACTCTGTGTCACACCTGGTCATAGCTGTGATTTTGTTGTTCTGCTGCAAGCCTACCACCAGTGACCTGACGATCATGTGCCACTTCAGCAGCATGCCTCCTTGCAGCATGAATCATGTCTGTGACTCTGTGTCGCACCTGCTCATAGC
The DNA here is from genome assembly GCF_019279795.1 of Protopterus annectens. Lineage (NCBI taxonomy): Eukaryota > Metazoa > Chordata > Ceratodontiformes > Protopteridae > Protopterus > Protopterus annectens. The sequence continues at coordinate 852,086,624 of NC_056727.1, read as the reverse complement.
TGTGATTTTGATGACCAGCAGCATTTACATTTTGGACCAGTTCATCCCAAAGGCACCACACATTGCAACATATTGGCCCAACCCCTAGACATAAGGATGGCATGATGTTGCCTCAAAGCTTCAATGATGAGGTCATTCTGTGCCTGTGAAAAAGGTGTCCTACTCCGAGCGACCATATTGGTTACTGAAAGACAAAATAATGATACCACATATGAGGATCCTATAAGTAGTAATAAACTGTGTACAGATAAGGCAGAACAGGAAAGCTCTCAGTATTCACCACTAGATTACAATGTAAAGATTCCGCAGTGGTCAACAAATAACATGGGGGAGTACAAAACAAGGAGTAACATGACAAATATATCCATGTTTGTGCCATAACAGATAGTCACTTATGCTCACACACCTAACACAACAGTCCATTCTGGTTAGTTCCATAGCAGTGATGCATCCCCCCAAATACATATTATAACAGGCTAAGCGACAAATGTGGTAACCAAACAACAGTGTAAATTCAAAAGTGCTCTCAAAGGAACAATCCACGAAACATGTATGCATAGTTATCACACAGCATTAGACAATCCTCTGTACCTCTCAAATGAATAAGATGCAAGGCCATGTCACGAGTACTGTTCAAACAAATGCTTACTGATTTACTTCACATCTTTCCTAAGTACATTCCAAAATATGCATTCTTTAATCAACAAAATGGATACATACCTGATGGAGTGCAATACTCCTCTGTCAAAATATACTTTCCCAAAATATATCTGTCACTGAGTTTGAAACAACTCTCATCCACATTGGTTTGACTAGCTACACATTTGCCTTTTTATAACATTGTATGAAAATAACAAATACAAAACCATTGTGCCAGATGGAGTAAAATTCCTATTCTAGTCAAGTAGAACAACAAATTCAAACAGGCAGATGACCAGCACGGCATAAAAACAAATACATTTATTGGAAACCAAACACAAAAAAAGTATGTAAGCAGTTTTGTGTAGTGCTACTATGCCTCATCAGACATAACCATTACAGAATACCAACTCTGCTTAAAAAGAGTCAGTATCCGATCACATTCCGATATCAATTAGCAACTAAATGGTCTCATCAAATGAAACCGAGTGTGTTAAAGCCGTCATCCTACAACACTACAATATTAGGTCCTCTACTCATTAATGGCAAATAAATATAAAAAGGTACATATAAATATGCAGACATATCAGTACAATATGCATTCTAGGGCTACAATACTTTCTTAAGCTGCAGCCTGAATTAAAACATTGCATATCTCCATCCGTTAAATAAACTCATTGCACATATCCACATACTGAGGCAAAGTCCCATCATAAAATACAAGGTTCATGTGTTTTCTAAAACTTTCATGATCATAATAAACTTTACTGATCTCCATCCACTAAGTCAACTCATTACTCAACATCACCAAATGGTGAAAAAAACCCTAAATAGCTTTGATAAGAAATCTATTCACCCTGTGATATAAACCGCACTATTCAGATTGACAGAATATAATGCATTAATCATTTTTAAACTAATTTACCTATAAAATATAGGATCTCGGAATGCCATGGCACCATTTCCCTTGTGTTTAACTCAAACACTGAAATCTCTCGAGATTACACTTGTGGCTCATAGTATTCTGTGTTTCTATAACAATATGCTTACAGCATGAATGACAGAAATCAAGCTGTATATCAAATTCCATTGAACTGATCTATATTATTATAAACTAAACATACAGAAAACTGTGCAGTGCCAAAAAGGTTTTATTGAACAATAGATTAATCAGGCTTGGGTTGCATGCATTAAATACTGGGCCCTCATGCTGCAGAGCTAAATTAACATGAGCAAGGCTCTAACAATGTCTACTACCATACAAAATAACCGACGATGACACAATTAAATGCACCAAACAATAAATAAGAGGACTCAGCCGGCAAAGATATATATATGCATAATCTAGCTCAAACATTCTTATATATATAATTGGAAATCAATATTATACAACATAAACCCAAGTTAAATCAAGCCAAATATTATAATAAACAAAACTCAATCCATAAGGGAAATATACATACACAAAACACTGCTATAGTGAACAAGACATCAAATCAAAAATACTGAATACATTTCTAAACAACTAAGTAAAACTTTTAAAATATGTAAAAAATATATCTACAGATATAGGTACAAGACACAATAACAAAAACATAAAAATATCTTATACAGTAAAGCAATACTAAAATGTATTATGTGTCAAAAAAAATCAAAAACCAAGTAAAACATATCCTAAAAAATGCCCATGAAATTTATAGTAAATATATATAATACAAAGTCTGTACAGAAAGAAAAAAGAGCCTCAACAGTAAGACTTCATCTTCCTATCTCTCAGAAAAACTTAAGGGAAATAGCATCATTTAAACCCTGCATCTTATCAGCCTGTAGTAACACTATCCATTTTTGCTCAATATTTTCCAAAGCATTTTTAGTATCATATGATCTCACTGTAATGATGCATCTAGGAAGAAAAGTTGTTATAATCTCACATCCAGTAAGTTTTGAGCTTTACAGGAGCTAAATGAGGATGAGCGTATTGCAATTTGCCCTTCCGATAAGGGTTGTGCCATTGTTACATTAAATCATCAAGATTATGTGAATAGGATGCTACCACTTATATGCCGATTAGTCTATTAGACATACAAAAGTTGATAAGTAATGTTCATTGTGAATTATTTGATAGTGTCTCTTATAGATGCATTAGTAGGTACATTAGTAAAGAGTTTTATGATTTTTGTATGGTAGAAAAACCCCTTAATACCCTTAATTAAAGGTCTCTCTAAGATCCACAAATCTCTAATTGACCTGCCTTGTAGGCCTATTGTAGCAGAACAAGGGTGGCTCACTGAGCATTTATCTGTTTATCTAGAAAAGCTTTTGCACCCCCTACTTTTGGAGTCACAAAATCAGAGAGGCGAGATTGCATTGGTTTGGACATGTGCTGACAAGGGATGCTGGGTATATTGGGAAAAAGATGCTAAGGATGGAGCTGCCAGGTAAGAGGAAAAGAGGAAGGCCTAAAATAAAGTTTATGGATGTGGTGAGAGAGGACATACAGGTGGTTGGTGTGACAGAACAAGATGCAGAGGACAGGAAGAAATGGAAATAGATGATTTGCTGTGGCGACCCCTAACGGGAGCAGCCAATAGAAAAGAAGAAGATTTTTGAAGTCACCTACTGGTATCTGAATGTGATTGGATACTATTTTTAAGCAGAGTTGGTATTCTGTAATGGTTATGTCTGATGAGGCATAGTAGCACTACACAAAACCGCTTACATACTTTTTTTTGTTTGGTTTCCAATAAATGTAATTGTTTTTGTGCCATGATGGTCATCTGCCTATTTGACTTCGTTGCTGTATGAAAATAATCAATTGCATCTAACCTAGTTTGTGCCTCATAGATACTAACTGCAGCATGCTCAGCTGAAGTACATGCTAATCAACCAATCCAGTGAAGCTACTCAACAGTATATAAGTCATCAATGTAGACAACATGCCCTTTCTAATATGTGCAGTGAGGAAATACTGGAGTACAGCTACAGTGCAAGCACTGACAGATTGATATTATTAGCTACAATTTATATACATTTGTGTGTGCTACAGACTGAAGCTGTTGCTATTGTTACTGTTGCGAATAGCCATAGACAGAGAGGGTGGAGATTTTGCAGATCGACAACACAATAGAGGAACTGTGGGTCCTCTGGCAGTGTAGAGTCAGAGACAGAGCCAAACAGAGGGAACCCATCCCAGTGGAATATAAGGTATGTTTTTAAATGTGTATGTTAGCCACAGGTGCCCTTAACAGACTACCAGGGACAAGCTTGATTTTACATGGGCATCACCATACATGATCCTACAAACTTTATTGCATGCTATGTTACAACATTGCAGGGGAACGTATATTTTTACACATGTTCGGAGGAGGAGATCACAGGTATGCTACAAATGTAACATATATCACACTACTCTCCAGTAATGTGTGCCATACATCACAGTCATGTACCCAAGAGAACAACACCTGGGGAACAGGTTAGGGTCTACATTAACCATAAGGTCTACTACTATAACAACTGGCAAAACATATGTAATGTCATGGGAATCATTTGGTATGTATGTGCTAACAACTCTTGCAGTTGGCACAACTTCCATATGTGCCACATTCCTCAACTGCACGAGATGTGAGCTATGGGGGACTTCTCCAAGGCTCAATTAGGTGTGGATGCATGCTATGCACTACATTCATGGTGAAGGAAACCCATCGTAAATGCACACACACACACACACACACACACACACACACACACACACACACACACACACACACACACACACACACACACACACACAAAGGAACTCCATCATGAGACGCACAGTCCAATCAGTAATGCCATACAGAATGTACTTCAGCTACAGCACCAACAATGCCAGCGCCTACATAACTCTGACTGAGGACACCATTACAATTGACTGACATGTCCCTCAGTGCTCATAGTATGTGCTCTGCTACCCAAGTTAATATAGTGGAAACAGCTTGAGCAGGATCATTAAGGGGAAGGAGAATTCTTCCTCCTGACAATGCCAAGGTCAACACAGCCACAGGCTAGTGATGACTCAGAGGATAACCCTGCAGCAGGTGTGGTTCTAGGCAGACATAGCCATGGTCAGTAAGTCCTTGCATTGGCTATGAGACAAGCCACAGCATACTGACTCACCACCAAGGAGCCTAAAACCATCTTCTTACATAAATATAATTCAGTAGTAGTGAAGCATGAGAGATAACAATTCAACAGTAAGGGTACACATTGCAGTTTTGGACTTCTCAACCCTACCTAAATCAGACAACAGGCAGGATGCTAAACATGCACAGTAACCAGACCAACACAAGTGTTGTTAGTGCCATAGCAGGAACACAACTGTGCACTCCCACCCCCAAAAGAACAGTCAGTGCTTCTTTCCTGACACCCAAACTGTCTTTCCTAATTTGGCAACTGCATATCATATTATTCACAGTTAATATCATTTGACACTCTAAATGCAATGATATAGAATGTTGTACACTATATGTCCCAGAGTACCAGACAGGTAACTGCTGCATGACCAAGGAACACTGACATGTAAAACACTGCTGTATATTTGCAACCAAAATTCATGACAGGGTGTTTAATCATTAAGTGCAGTATTTTAAAACAAAGACCTTTCACTACATGTGTAAGTAACATTTAATATTTAATAAAACTGTAAATTCTGTTCAATTTGTTTGTGTGCTTGATGACTGTTGATGCTTGCTACAAACGTGTATGTGTGGAAATCAGGGTTAAGGCACCCATCCTGTGTTCTGAATGTGCAATGGATGGTGAATTGGATTCTAGAGCTATGTAGGTATTTATCCTGTGCAGTACCATAGTATACTGTATTTCATACATTGAGTTATGTTTATGACTGCTATTACTGAATTTTTATCTCTTAAGTTTTGGGGCACTGCTTGCCTGATGCTGCGGTTAGCTCAGCTAGTTTGCACACACAGCAGCAGTGCACAAGCTGCACAATTGGACCACCCAGGTAGTAGACAGGACCAGACATCTAAAAATAAACCTGGGAAGCAGTCAACTCATGTAAGTCTGCATTGCACAAACCCGCTAAGTGCCATTGTGCTGTGAGTAACAGCATGAATCTCAGGATGGATACCAATGTATTAGATGATCTTTTAACTTCTCTTGTGGCTGCAGATGTACCATCAACTACAAAAAACAATGCCTTAATACCTTCTGTCACTGATCCAGTTATCTAGTATGTGTATTTCATACAATCAATAGGCAATGTCACATATTTTCTGCAATATTTCATTATGTTTTCTACCCTATTTGCTCCCCATTTCACTACTTTACCATCTCCCCATTACTTTTTTTGTAAAAAAATTTCTACCCGATAGTGCACATTGTACAGCCATGTGCATCGACGTTCAAATACGAGAAAGTATGTGGGGTCTATTTCAGGTGCACATATGCACTTGTAAAAGAACAACCTACACCACACATATGCAAAGAAAACAATTGAAGGCATTACATGATGCTATTTTCGAACCTGGTACCATCTGGACCCAAAATGTGGAGTATGATCATGCTTTACTGAGCTAAATCCATGACCACACTCCACAACAGTTAATGAAGCAACAGGTTTTTGTATATATATATATATATATATATATATATATATATATATATATATATATATATATATATACATACCAAATAATAGTTTTTATGAGTAACCTAGAAAATGCATGTTACTCAACTGACTGTGTGGCATTCTGTGTTAAAACAGAGATATACTACTTTGCATGCACATGGTACTGTCTTCCATTATAACTGTGTCATCATTTTTGCACATTGTTGCACAATGCACACTAGTGCACAAAAAACGCATTAGTGAAAATAAATGAGGAAGATTTGACATAGAAAACAGGGTGAAGTTGAAATGTTACAATACTTCATCTGTAGAAGGTCATAGAGAATTACACATGAAACAGCATGTTTTCTTGCCAATTGTGCTTACTGAGAGTGCGCACTGTATACATCTTTATACATCTGAAAACGGTGCGTGCCTCTTGGCTTCACTTACACATGGTAAAACAAGTGCATTGGTTTGTGCGAAGCTAAATGATGCGCACCTTTTTTAAAATGCATCTGAAAATAACTTCCAACCAATGCTATTCCACAGTGATTTCCTTACACTAACACTATATTTGTATAAGGTGCAATATCACAATAGTATAAATAAAGTTTGCATACTCTGGATTAGGACCCCAGACTATCTACACTGCAGTCTGACACGCTACGTGTTACCACATGTTATTTCATCTGTAGTGCATATTTTCTAGACATACTTAATTAGAAGGTATGTGTGTAGTACAGCCCCACTTACTAGGTTTGTGTGGTGTACAGCAGTGTAGAGCAAAGACAATTGAAGGCATCTGTTTTCTATTATTGGATGCCAAGCAGCTCGCAACATTTTCAAATGTTGCAAAGTCAAAAAGTGTGCGCTTTCAGTATCTGTCATTACAGGAATTGGTGGGAAACATGATTATACAGTGGTGTTCCTCTGCATTAGACATGCCTGGTTTTCAGGGAGAGGTTCAGAAATTTCATTCTCAAAGGTGGGATGTATAGGAGCCAAAGTGTCTGTTTGACTCCTAGTGAAAAATGATGGTCCCTGGCTATTGCAGGGGCACTATCATGGATCAGATTACAAATCAGATACATGAAATAGTTTGGCCCCGGATCTGTCCAGTGTTACCAGCATCCCCCGCATTGGAGAACAGTGCAGAAATCACTGACGAGACCTCAGTATGAGGAAGAGGGATACCCTCAACCTTTGGATTGAAGAATGCAAGAATTATGGCAGCCCACAGATGTGTAAGTATAACTTACAGGCACTGCATGCAGGAGGTAGCAGCTGCATATGTTCATTATTGGTGTTCCTAATGGTATTCTGTTGTGTTCTGATTTTCCCACAATTGATGATGATAGGGCACTGAATTTGCAGATCTATGAAGAAATAATGAGAAGGATGAGAGACGCACGTGGTATTTATGCTTCAAAATGGTACTGCTATTATAACATTATAATAGTAAATACAGCTTATTGTGGTAAAACCTTGTATCACATTAGGTATGCATTTTTCCATTGTAAAGCAAAAGCACGCATGCATTAGTATGTTAATTAGAACAACAGTCTAGTCTTGAAGAGTAGGCAGTGGTGGTAATTTAGAAAAACCACACTTCCAAAGTAGACAGTACTCATTTAACTTGACATAAATATTGCAATGTAAAGTATGACATATATACCATGGTCAGCAAGACCATGCTGCAGATTATCATTATAACATTGAACCTGTATCTATAAATTATAAAAAGAAAAGAGTGCTTGCATCATGCTATATCACCAAGGAAATTTACAGTATTACAGTAGTCACTGCTTGTGGGTTCAAATACCACACTCCACATATTTAAAGAAAGCTGTTTAGAATACTGTTTTAGGATACCCACAGAGTACAATTCTGTTACATATTTATTTATTTATTTAAGTCTGATGACGGGGAAGTCCACTGGGCCATAAAGAGCCCCATTTTCAGTGGAGGCCTGGGGAGAAATACTCCAAGACATTGCAAATTAAATGTTACAAAGAAATAACAAAGAGTTCATATAGAACAATTAAACATTACAGAAGAATAATACATTATGCAATAAGAACTTATAGCAATAACATTGGAAACATGAGGATTACTAGACCTTTGTAGGTTAGGTAAACTCAACATTAACAGAAGAACATTATGTGACTTAAGCTCTAAGTGAGTTAACTTTTAAACCATAGCTACAATCCATATGTGGTTAGATGAACCATTTTTCATGGAAGAAGCACCAAGCTATTTGTTATTGAAAGTGTAGTACATAAGATAACAAAGAAATTCAGTCCCAGGTAGGGGGTGTGAATGTTTTAGGATGACAAGAGGCAATAGTAGTGATAATAGGTGATGATTTCAGTGCAGGGAAGAAAGAAAGGGTAGAGAGGGATTTAGCAAGCAGGGGGAAAAACAAAGTGAAAGGAAGGAAGGAATGTGCAGGAAAGGTGTAGGGAAGAACCATAGCTGTCTATTTCTTCAGCAGTAAAAACTGGCACTTGTACAGTTTACTGGATGAATTTGGACTGTCACCACCACAAAGAGGGTAACAACAACATAGCTGAGTTGTGAGCCAATTGGACCAAATTAAATGTGTCAAGTAGACACGTGTGAAAGGGAGAGCTATGTATGGGATGATTTTTTTTTTTTTGGGACAGTTGCCCTTTTTGTTTTTATTAAGGAGAGAGTAGAATGTCAGAGAAGGGAGATTGGCAAGTCTGGGGCAGGCAAGTTGGGAAGGTAAGGAAGCAATTGCAGATAGAGAAAACATCCAAGACAATAAACAGGGTCGGTGAAGGACACAAGATGGGGTGAACACCTTGAATGGAGTGGGGGTGGGGTGGTTTGAGGTCTCTATGACATCTGCAAGGTAACAGTGTGACTCAAGTCCTTACCCATTTGACTGTCAGCACGTACCATCACTGTGCCACTGGCTGCTGTGGCTGACATCTATGCCTACAACCAATCTGCTGTACCAGGATGGAAAGCGGGCTATCCATCTAGCTTAAGCTTGTGCCTATGGTCTGGTGCACATTCCTATGCACCACATGGCAACTCCACATGGGAGATGTTTGCATCCCCTCTGCTCCCAGAGAGGACAACATGCCTGGCCCCTGGGGCAGAAATACCATAAGGTTGAGGTAGGGCAGGGTCAGCAAGAGAAGTTCTCCCAGGCTGCAGCCCAGAACTGCTGGGCCTCTGTGTTTCAGCTGGGGGAGTGAGTGTAAGTAGATCACAGAGAACCGGCCAACCCTGCCGTGCTGTAGTAATAACAGAAATAATATTCAAACCAAACAGTAAATAAAACATAAAACAAATAAAATGAAAATGATAAAACATAAAGAAACTATTATAAAGAAGTATAAAACATCCCAAATAATATAAATACAAATAAAATAATTCATAACAAAGAAACATTGTATTTCAAAACCAAGGATTATGAAATCATACTTAATAAACAAAAAATAAGATGTAAAAAAAAATTAATATAATAAATAATTTTATTGATAATACAATGATAAAATTAAAATAAAAATTTAAAGAAATCCATTAATAAATAAAAGAAGAGAAGGAGTGGAGTAAGAGAGGAAAAAAAAGAAAGATCAGTAACCCCACAAATAATATACAATGCTTTCAACAATTAAGTTAGCCTGTTCTTTAACACTCTGTTAACAATACTAACTGCTACGAATTGTCTGTATTATTTGGAATACATGTACAGGGGTTACACCTGACAGCTGGCCATTCAAGACAGAGGTCTAGGGGTATGCCCTTCAAATTCTATAATGATAATTACTTGACAGTACTGTAGTTTTTATTGATGACAGGCTAAAAGACTATTGTAATCAGCAGAGCTTTACATTTGGAGAATGTGGTGTTAGAATCCACAAGCAGTGACTACTGTAATACTGTACTTTTCTTTTGGAATGCAACAAAATGGAAGCACTCTTTCCTGTTACACTTGATAAACTCATGTTGACTGTTATCTGAGAATCTGCAACTGTTGCTTTGTGTTACAGACCATACCTCACCAACTTTTAGAGCAAGATATCTTGACATATCATAAATTAATGGGTGTTCAATCAGCCATAACTAGGAACATATTTCAAATATTGTTGTTACACACATGGTAGTTGCACATGATTTGTGTTAACATACATGTTGGCATTCATTATTTATTGATTTCAGTACAAATTACTTGCCAGATAACCATGGTTCTTACAATGAACAGACCCAAACAGTGATTCATACATCTGGGTATTCAGCAGAAATAAGTACTGTTGAAAGCTATGCTACAAACTAATGCATGTGTACCTGCTTTTACAGTTCATATATGCATCCCCAAGTTCATACCACTCTGATATAACAATTATTCCATCTACAACTGCTAAGGCTGCAATAAGAGTACTTTATATAAAGCCTACTTACCATGTGCTTTTTTCATCCTGCCCAACCTGCTGGCATGGGACCTCATATTTAAGGCCATCTCTTCTGCAGCTGAGCATTATGAATATCAGTTTCTACCATATTCAGTTTGAATATTTACAAATACCACATGTAAAGCATACATACACATCTCTTGGATGTACCCTGCCTAACACTCCCTGATCAGTGAACCAGGGTATCCCTTTTTCTGCACCACAGGTCATCATAGTGGTAATGACATTGTTTCCCAGTGCAAGGGATACCAGTTGCACTAGTAAGGGCCCTGGCCAAACTATCCCAGGCGTCTGACTTGTATTGGGAGGTGGTGTAGTTTCCCTGTAGCAGCCAGGGCCCATGGTTCCTTAACCAGGATTCCAGTATAGGCCTTGGACCTGGACACCCCAGAGCTGTGCCATAAAATGCACTCCCTCACCAACACCTACCATTGCTGCACAAGGAAGATCTAAACTCTCTATAACACAATTCCTGCCTATTCACCTTTAAATAGCATGTTTTCCTGCCAATTGCAGTCACTGAGAGTGCGAGCTGTCTGCATTTTGATACATTTGAAAAAGGTGAGTGCTGCTTACCGTTGCACAAACATGGTAAGGCAAGTGCATTGGTTTGCATACTGCTCAGTGGTGTGTACCTTTTTAAAATGTATCCATAAATAACTTACCACCAATTCTGTTTCAGCTTTGCTTTGTTACATTACCACTTTATTTGTATAAACTGCAATGTCACAACACTATAAATAAAGTTTGCATACCCTGGACTAGGGCCAAGGACCATCTGCACTGCAGCCCAACACTCTTCACATGTCACCACAAGATTTGTTAAATGTAGTCATGTATCTTAGTATTTATTGTTAAGTGAATGGTACACACATTTTGCAGCCCCTCTTTCCAGGTTTGGTGATGCCCAACTGAGTAATTGAAGGCATCCGGTTTCTATTTTCAGATGTCTGGGTTATGTCTGGGTGGTCCCATTGAAAAAAATGTAAGCCTTATCAGACATGGTATTACACAAAATGAAAAAAAATGATGTGAAAAACTCAACTATGCACATATAACTAGTTCTGACAGTCTTTCCATAGTTTTGGCTGTTATTTTTATGGTGTTCCTCATAAAATCTGGGGTTTTGAAGTAATCATTAGGGATGGAGGGCAATGAATACAGACAGATGGTGTAGTGTAGGACTAGGAGGTCAGGAGGTATGGCATAGGAACAATATATTGCACAGAAATAGTATGCATCCCCCTCACATATTTGATAATATACTGAGGGGGCAGGCCCTGAGGATATCCAGATTATGTGAAAGAGAAGTTTTTTTTTTATGAAATGAAAGAATTAGCGAATAGATTCATTAATAGGGGTTATTACATCCTGAACTTGACAAATGTGTTGAATGAGGTGAAAGGAAAAAGACAAACACAGGCAAAACCTTATTTGTCTGAGACATTAAATAAGATGGACCTTTAAGTGTATGACAAAAGAAATAAAAATGTAGTTAGACTGCCAATATACTACTCTAGTAATGTTAAGAGTGTATTAATGGTTTACAGGAAATTTTGGCCAGTTTTAGCTGCAGATAAGGAGATACAAGGACTAGTAGGTGATACCCCCAGGTTTGTATACAAAAGCATGAAATCTGTAAAAAGAAGACTATGTTTTTCCATAGGTAAAGAGCTCCGGAGTGATATGAACATAAATTTAACAATCATTCCATGTAATAAATGTAATTTTTGCAGATACATAGCTACATCAGGACAATTTTTTCATCCTGACTTTAATAAGACTTATGTGTTCAAAGTGACAGCCACTTATGATACCACACATATAGTCCATTTAGCCTACTGCACAGAATGTGGTTCATTCTACATAGGCAAATCTGACCGTAGATTATGTGATAGGATAAGGTAACATCTTTATAATATAAATATTAAAACAACTACTAACGCATTGGCATATTGTTAATAAATGGGATACACACAGGTTCAGATTCCTAGTAATGGATATAACTAGAATAGATGGAAGATGTGGAGATATTAGAAATAGGACGGAGCTCAATGAGATACGATGGATCATTAGGTTGAAAGCAGATAGTGTTTGTGGACTGAATGGTAAGGTTCCCATCAAGCCTGTATTAAAAGCTAGACCCCTGCATAGATAAGGGTTGCCAATTTTAGAAGAGTCCCAGTAGTAATTATTTTATCAAACCTTATATACTACTATGTGGATATATCTTACTGTATTTTTATCATATCTACTTTACAATTTATTTTTGTTATAAATATTTGACATTTACGTTTCATATTACATGGCTTTAAATGTTATGGCTGAGACATCAGATAGGAAGTCAGAACTGTTATTACTGTATCATTTTTTATACTGCAACTGATGCTCCTTTAAATGTTCAGTGAACTAATTAACGTTGGTTTGCACCTGAAAGAGGACAATAGTATTTAATGAATGTGCATTTCAGTTAGTATCAATGTCTGATAAAGCAGTCTTAGGAACTGTGAAAGCACTTACATTTTTATGCTATTGGATTCCATTAAATCAGTTTAAATACTTTACAGTTCCCTGGCCTTCATTTGGTCCTGCCTCATTGCATGTTTGCTATGTGTGAAATCCTTCTCCTTCTTAATATAGATATAACACAAATATTTGACTTATACTAACCAAATTCCATGTTGTCAATCATTTTTTATTTACAAACAGAACTTCCAACTCATCCCAGGATACTTTTATATGCAGCAAAACATATCATATTACATTTAAATGCTCTTTTTCTGATTTGCTTATTTCTTAAAGCTTATGTCACCCATGATAACTATATGGTTTAAATATCAATTTATTTTGCCGAAGTACTATTATTCGGTCATGGACCTGAAGCTAAAAGGTGATAAACTGCATAAACAAAGTCCATCTTCTGATCAGTGAAGCACTTATAAAAACAAAACAGATTTTTTTTTCAGAAAAATAATAATTTACCAAATAGATTTCTTTATAATTTGCATAAAATTGTGTCATACCATAACTGTACTTAGTGCAGTATCACTGTCATACCCCCTGATAACAGCTGTGTTCAGTATCCCCATTCACTACTAGATAGTATATACTGTTCGGTCAGCTAGACTATCTCTCAGAAGACGGCTTAGTTGGGGATAGCTACCAGAACAGATCTTTTGATACTTTGAACTAACAGTCCTTCTTTGGAAATCTTGGAATTACATATAATAATAAAAAGGTGTAAAGGGAGTCTCACCTACATGGGGAGTGGAGAATGCATCTTCCTACATAAAATAAGGATATCAAGTATTTTGCTCAACTAGATGGTTCTGTTTGTGTGTTTTTTGATGTGACAGTATATGAAAGATTCAAGTATATACCTAATCTCTATGTAGCAAACTCACAAAAGAAAACATTTAGTTTGCTGGCAAGGGCAGTAATTTCTTGAATGGTTCCACCACTAGAAAATTATCTGAGCTAATTATTATCTGTAGTGATAGTTTCAGATGTATGTGTTTACTCATTTCAATAAATAAATCACAATTATATTCTCTCTCAGTACACTGAGGATGCGGCCTTTGCAGACATCTGCATTACTAGAAAGGATTTCCATTGTCATCTCATCACATCCCTTTTTGCATAATTATAATTCAGAAATGTAATAAGGAATTATCATTTTCTGCATCTACCTACTTTGTCCTTTCTTTACATTTTGCTTACAATATGTAATATCCTTTTATATTAGAGTACCAATTTGGATTTAACCCTAGTTACACATTTATCCTCCCCAAAACAGATACACACACACATCCTAGCAAGTAACAAAAGTATCATTTGGAAGATGGGGTACATCTATCTATAGTTAATAGCACAAAGTGCTATTTTAACTGCCTATTACCAAGGGAAAAAAAGACAAAGCACTGACTAGGTTAAGAGGGTCTATATTAGATCACCGGATGCATAAAAAAGCGAACAGTGATTAATCGAACCTATGTAAGCGAAAGCTTACAATGTTGAACTGTCAGAACAGTGATTTTTTTTCCAAGGGAAAAAAATCGCTGTTCCAACAAAAAAATAAAAAATAAAAAACAAAACACTTTAAACATTACATTAAGTGGGGGGCTGTGCCCTCACACCCCCTGCTTAGATATACCAACTCCGAGACCACACTACAGTGCTGAAAATGGCGAAGTAACGAAGTGGCGAAGCAAATTCTGACCCAGGGAAAGAATTCACTTAAAAGCTACTTCAATATTTTGTCATTTCAGTCGTTTAAGTTTGACCCAAGACGCATTTGAAAGAATGTGTCTTCAGTCTTCTAATAGGAAGGAACCATAACTGTTCTTAGTGCAGTATCACTGTCATACCCCCCTGATAACAGCTGTGTATCAGACTATACACTGTTTTAGAAAAATATTATGTTAAATTTAGGAAAAGGTTATCAACACCTTCATTAGTTGAGAAAACAGTGTTAATGAATTTAAAATGGAGTCCATATTACAAAAATATAATTTTAATAAGATAAAAAGATGAAGGTACATTTAAAAAAAGTTCAAAACACTCTTTCATGGTGAAAGATCAGTTTTAGAAAAATGAAATCCAATGGCAAGGACACTGCAGTCTGTTTAAATACATATTAGCAAGTATTGAAGAAACTGATCACTGATTGTTGAACGACGTTAACATTTCCCTTAAAATAAATTATTCTGCATTCCATCTAATCAGTGGTTGCCTATCTGTAGTTACACACCATGCTATTATATTTCTGACAACACAGTTTTAACAGGGAACAGAAAATCATGTCAGAACCTACAAGGGATAGTGAAAGTACATACTGATTCAATAAATGCAATGTAGGCATGGGCAAACAAGCAGCACTGGAGTTACACAGACTAGCACTCACAGACTTAATGAAACAATGAAATTACCACCGGAACCAGACAATGTGCACTGCACCATAAACTCCTATCATCTGTAAGTAGGTGACATTTTAGATTTGCTTTTATGCAAGTTTTACTTAATGCTGAAATGACAGATAACTGAAAACATTAAAATGAGTTATATAGCTGTATCCCTAACATCCAAATCATGAGAAAAGCTTGGCTAGTTAAGGTAATGTAAGAATATGTACAGTCTCTCACTAATACCAGATGTACTCTAATAATATGGAACTTTTACTTAAACTTAAAATACCATGGGAAAGTGAGATATGAACAGAAATGGAGAGAGTTTCCTTCCCCACAAACAAAACAGACATGTATATTCACACATCTTCAATGCTTTGAAATGAGAAATCGCAGGTGATCAATATTAATATGTACATTTAGTGTTTTTGTAGGTAGACATCATTCTGAAACAAAGTATGGAAAATGGTACATGCTAATATCACAGACATATACATTTTTATGAATTAAAACCAGATTAAATCATATTATGCATACATTTTTGATGTCCTTACTTTTTATTTTCATTGTTACTTGATTTGATAATTGCACAAATTAATATTTTCAGCTTGACTTTATAACCTTTGCATGGGATGTGTGCAACCGTACCCTCAAAAACAAATCAATTTTCTTTTATTTTTTACCGACTTCTTCCCATGTTACACATAAAAAAATTAATCTTGATTTGTTGTCCACCAAGCTGCCCTTTCTATGGATCTAAGCTTAGGTTTGTTTGTGTCTTTCGACTTTTCCCGGTTAGGGGTCGCCACAGTGGAACTCCGGTCCGCTAATGATTGGTCGTTGATTTTTACATGCCAAGTTACCAGCCCTGATGCACAACCTTCAACGAAGGCATGCCCATTCACACATGTCTCCACGCAGAAGACACTCAAGCTGAGAATTGAACCGGACAGCGTCTTATTGTGAGGCAAGAACGCTACCGCAGCACCACCACCGCGGGTTTGGATCTAAGCTTAGGTAATATTAATAAAAAATGCAAGAATTTCACCATTTAGCATATGATAAAGTATCTTGTTATTACATGCAATTGAGCATACTTGTTAAATTTTTTTTGAATATAAAGGAACTTCAGATGCTATGACCTAATACTCTCTGTCTCATCCTAAGTAAAAGAATTGCAGCTGTGGCAAGAATTCTGTACTGCAGAGTTAGGACATTGAGGTAAACAAGGTTTGGATGAGATGAGACAGATGACTGTGCCATTCAGCAGGGGAGTGTGAAAACTGAGAATGGGGGAAAACAACTGAAAGAGCAGAAAATGTACAGAACACACTGCTGCAAAATCCAAACAGAAAGCTATGGAATTTATACTATTAGGTAACATTGCTACCAGTAGCCTCTAATTCTCTAATGCTGTTGGAAAAACTTGGAATCTTCTCCCCAGTGACCTTTCCTCTCTTCCCTCTCTATCACTCTTCAAAAACAGACTGAAACTCTACCTTAGAACAGACTGGTTGTGCCCCTGTACTAAACCTGACCAGGCATCTATCCATCTGATTAAACTTAGCTCTGCCTATCCCAGACTACTCATGAACTAGTATATATTCTTTTACCTATAAATACAAATTCCCTCCTAAACTACACTGTGTCCAGTCTCTCTAAATACTTCCTACTGAAGAATATTTTTTTTATTTTTTTTTTATTTGTATATAATTAATCTGTCTTGTCTTTTGACTTTAGTCCTTCTTTTATGTATTATACCTGCATATTGTATAGTATAAGCATTCTTGCACTATAAGCACTTTGTTTTTGTCCTCACAGAATTTTATGTTGTAACTTGTAATATGCATTGTATACAATGAATGCTGCTATTTAGTCATTTTTTTTCTCTTGTTGTACCTGGAATCTGCATTGTTTATTATGAATATTTTTATTTAGTCATATTTTGTGTATTGATTACTAAGTTTTTCATTTATCTGTCTTGGAGCTTATCTCCCCGGGCCTCTACTGAAAATGGACATATATCCAGTTAGACTAGCCCGGTCAACAAATGTAAAATAAAATAATAAAATAAATAAATAAATGTACAAATACATCAATCAATCAACCAAACAGAACCGCACAAATAATGTAATATGCCATGCTTAGGTCACTGCCTGCCCCTGGATACTGAAGACTAAGCTTCCAACCAGATATCACATTGAGTTGATTGTAGCTAATTTACAGGGATGACTGGGATAGGGGCAGTGTTTTGTTTTTAATTCATTGAAAGAAACACATTCATGGAACTTAGCAACTATGATTGTGCATCTGCAGAACTTTTTAGTGTTGCTGTGAATGATTAGACTGGAAGCAGTGATGGGGCCCCTCAACTAGCACAGTGACCTAGGCATCTGACTAGGGAGCCTTGCGCTTGATATGTCTGTTATCATAACAGAAGCTCATCAGTCAAAATCAAGCACTGTGTTCCTTCAATGGAACCCAAGCTCAGGCACTCAGCCTGAGGAAGTTTCTGCTCTCACCATAGACTGGATTGCACAATTGAAAACTTCCCAGCAAATGTACAGTAGAGCACCAATTTAAGCAAACCTTTGATAATTTAAAGTTTGTGCAGCTTGACTGCCACAAAAGCCAGCTAATAAAAATCAAGCCTGTGCTCATATGGAAGCTAACCTATTAAAATCCGGTACACTGATCCTCACTGGAACCCACATTCAGGTAGCTGACAAGAGAAAGTCTCTATTCTCACTAAAAGCTAGTACAATGCAGATACATCTTAGAAAGCCGCTGAAGTCTTTTTATTGTACAGGATCAGTTACAAACCACAAGCAGCAGGACTTTGTAGTTTTCTTCTCCTTCTCCATAGTCTAGTGCTGTCTTCTCTGGATTGCCCATTACAGGTCTCTCAGCAGCCCAGCACTTAAGAATTAACTATGGACACTATAGCAGCATATGGATATCTCAGAATGTAATCTTATCAACTGTAATGCAGCTGGATGAATTTCAGCTACTTGGATCAACAAGACTTTTTTCTAATGAAATACATATTTATTTGTTGTGCTTTTAAGCCCTATATTGATAAATGGACCTTTGAGATGTAAGGATACTCCAACGAATGAGGCGTTCATTAATTGTTAGTCAATAAATCTAGTACTCCTTATTTTTATTAAGAAAAAGCTCTATTCAGTTTGGAGCACTGTGTTTTTGTAAATAAAACAGTATGCAGATAATGATAACATTGTACTTTTAAAGTAAACAAATATTTTTTTGTGGTCATCAAGGCCACTTATTTTCAGCTGCACTGCAGAAATGTCATTAATCAGAGCAAACTAACACATTGGCATTAAGAGTGAAACTAAAACTTATGATGGGAAACATAAGAAAATGGTGGCAGGGCAGAGCTAAAGCTAAGTGTGGACAGTTATTATCTTGGGGTTCTTCTTTGGAACTGGGGAGATGATTAATGCAAAAGTATAAGAAAACAGTAGATTTCAGACTTGAACCCCAAATGTTTTCTCTGGTCTTGCTTACTGTACAAATAATTGACTTTGATTAGCACTTAGTTTACATGAAAGTCTTACTTCACTCTATGCAAAGAGAGTTGAAATGTCATCAGTGTGAATGTCATCATTAATTGTAGAGGAACATGTATGGTGAATCTCAATGGCTACTCATTCTTTTAATTTGTGGTCTGTTAATATTTTACCAGCCTGAGGTGTGAAACTGGTAATTTTCTAACTTACTACTACTTTATAGGTTCATAGGTGTTTACTAGGTTAATGGCCCTGGAGTCTTGACAAGCCTTGCCCATTTTATTTATTTATTTAACATTTGTTGAAAGGGAATGTCCGACTAGGTTCCACAGAGCCTGTTTTCAGTGGAGGCCCGGGGAGAAAGCTCCAGATGCATATCTTTGGAATGTGGGAGGAAACCGGAGTACCCGGAGGAAACCCACGCGAACACAGGGAGAACATGCAAACTCCACACAGAAGGAACCCCAGCCGAGAATCGATCCAGAGAACCTCTTGCTGTGAGGTGACAACGTTAACTGCTGCACCACTGTGCCGCCCAAAGGATTACCCTGGCATCATATCACCCGATCTTAGTTCCCAGTGCCTCTGTCGAGTATAGGTGATTAAGGTTTGTGTTGGTTATGTTTTGTATAAGTTTAAATCACCAATATAGTGGATGAGGCTGACTGGGGAAATACAGCTATTTTGTGTTACATGGTTCACTTGATCTAAACTGGTTCTATTTTTATAGAACAGTTTTGACTGGTTGCTGAACTTTCTCTTACTTGAAATGATGCCATTTAGAACCACTCCTAAAAGACATTGTAACTTTTATGTGCCCTAGAACTGATTTCTCCCCTACTAGATTTGTTTGGTAGTTATATTGATTTATACCTACAGTACTTCATGCCAGCATCAGCTAGATATGTCATTGTTTTTACTAACCACTTAATGCATGAAGTCAAGTTGACTGAATGCTGGAAGCACTGACTTAAGGATATTTAGAATGAGTCACAAACTAAAAGCACTATATATTTATGATGTGTGAATATCCTTTTTGGGGGTCCCCAAGTTGAAGTTGAAGTTTGCTAGAGACCCCAAATAACTAACAATAAGCCTATATTGTAGCAATTATATCTACTGGGTTGTCAATTTCTTTCAGTAATACAAAACAGAGTTGTCTGATTTTTAAATCTGGTAAAAAAAAGGCAAAGGTAATGATAATTCAGAAAATAAAAAAAATCTGTATTTGTCACATTTGTGGAAATTGAAGAAAACTCTGATAATTAAAATGAAATTTAGACATAAAATGACAGATGCACCAGAATTATCCCTGTTTTATGCTACACAGTGATTATGGCATCACTTCACAAGGGCAACCTGGAAATTATAACCCCATCAGCCTGACAAGCCACATTTGCAATTCCATTGAATGGGTCATAACAGACCTCACAAACTATGATAATAATCTTGTAAGGCTTGACTTCATGCAGTTTGCCATTGGTAAGGGTAGACCTTGTGTAATGAATCTGGCAATTTCTTTGAGAATGTAACACAAGCTGTAGACTGTGGTCATCCATCCATACATAACATCTTGACCATGCTAAAGCATGTAATACCATACCAAATACTAACGCAATTAACAAGCTAAACACACATGAAATTGATTTCTATTTAGTTAGGTGGACTGAAAATTGGATGGACAGAACCTATACAGTGATGGTAGCAGGCACATGCTCAGAGAACTTGAAAAATAACAAGCAGAGTCCCTCAGGGATCCTTGCTAGACCTCTGCTATTCACCATATACTTCTCTGACCTCCAAATTAAAAAGGAAATCTCTGGTTTACCATGTTAGCAGATGATTATAAATTGGGTGTTCTACTTCAGATTGGCTTCTGATATGCAGGAGCTTACATTGCAATCTTACACATTTTAAAATATGCTGCTGTTACAAAATGGGCTAAAACGAATTCCTAAATATGGAATATTGTTGCATTTGGTTAAAAAAACACTTTCCAAATTAGAGAGCACAGAAAACACCTCATTCACAAATGAAGATGCTGTGAGAGATCTTGGAACATGGGTAGATAATTCCTTCTCCTTGGCTAATCATGTTGAAATAGTGGTCAGGAAATCATTATATCTTTTCACAGCTGATCACAAAGGTAGCTCCTATTATAGATTTGAAAATGCCCTTACCCCTGTATATTCCACACTGATCAAGCCCAAACTCAAATACATTTCTGTTCCCATGACCATTGATAATAACAGTTTGATCTTTTACTGCTATTGTTTTTACCCTGAGCTTCAGAATTCTCTCAGTGATAGACAAATTTTGCAACAATGCTTTAAACTGTATTTTAATGCCTCTGTGAGTTGCTATGACTTCTGCTTAAAGATTTTACATTGTTCTTATTTGCCCATATTTCCATATTCGATGTTAATGTTTTTGTAGTGAAGGTTTTTAAGATCGTAAGTGGTTCTATTTTAAACTTCTATTATTATGTTATTATTTACATATTATTTATATTCATCATCATCATCTTCAACAATCCCTTTTTCCCATTTGTATATGGGTATCGGATGTCACATCAACTGTTGCTACTTGTCAATTCAGATTAAGAATCCTACCTTCTTTGACAGACATGCTTGACTGTGACATGTCTTCTCCCACAGTACAGCCATCTTTTGGCCAGATGCTTTCATCTACTCTTGTCTTCTTCCTTTCTCTCACAAATCTCTAAAGTCTTAAACAGGTATTTGAGGTAACATTTGTTCTGTTATGGATTAGGGGGTCAAAAAGCATTAGATCCTTCATGGATTTAAAGGATAGACACAGATCTCCAAAGAAACATCTATAAGAGACTGAGTAAAGAAAGAAGGCTGCTAACCTGTCCTGATAAATAAGAAATTTGAGGCCATTGATCCTTTTAGCTAAAAATATTTGAGTTCTCTCTAATTGAGTGATATGTTTGGAAAAATATATGTCAAAAGGTGCATTGTATTCACTAAGGCTTTGAATAAATAAGAGTAAATGGGAATTAAGACTTCTTTGGATTGAGTTGAGATACCTTAGGAAATATATGAGCTAGATGAAAGGCTTTCCAAATAATCATAGAGAATTAATGGTCAAATGATAAGGAATTATCAACAAGAGTGCACAGATCCCTTATGGCAATGTATAATTGGAGAGGTATATTACCTATGTGATATGTGAAAAAATGTTATAGCCTCATAGGTTTGTAGGTAAGTACTAGGCTAGCTGCCCTTTTGAGCCATATTAAGACTAGGCAGTTTTCCTTTTGGTGCTTTAATTAACCTACCCCATTTAGTGTCAGATTGGCCTTACCTGTCCCATGGTCAATAATTATACATTACCCCAGTAAAAATAAATGTGATCATACCAATGATACCTTGAGGGGATCAGTGCATGGAATAAAGCATTTACAGCTGCCTCTGTCCATTAGTAGTATAGGGGACAGTCCTGACGTAAATTTTCTGTTTCCCATCCAGAGATTCATGTTGCCCTTGAATATCGACAGTGATGAGCTTTGTTTTACATGGATGGGGAGTATGGTGCAAAGCAACAGTTTCCTCTGTGAGATAAACCTGTCCTACAAACAATTCTGTGATCTGTTCTATTTTTTCACATTTAATCTGTAGCCATAGTGCTTGTACTAATTGTCAACATGGTTTATTCCATGCTGGCACAATTGGGAGTCATAAGAAGATGAAATAACAACACCCTTTTTACAGTTGTCTGCAAACTTGGACAACCATAAGCCAGGTCTGAGAAATAGATGTCAAAAGTAGAGCCCTGTGGCACACCATTGATAACATTTATGCTTTCAGAAGTGACATCTATGACTCTAACCATGTGGGTTCTGTCAGACAGTCAATTAGCTATCAGCCACACCATATAAGGATTTATATTCATATTTACAAGTTTGTCAATAATGCCTAATAAGGAATAGTGTCAAAGACTTTGGCCAAGTCCAGATATGTTGTATGTACTGCATATGAGTATTCACAGCTTCAGTTACTTTTTCAAATAAATTAATTAGGTTAAAAAGGCAGGAATTTCCTTTGGCAAATTGATGAGGGTCCATGATTAAGAGTTTTTTAATGCCCAAGTAATGAAGTCTGAGATAACATGCTCCATCATTTTAAATATGAGGCCAGTGAGACCCTATAGGTCTATAGTTACCATGGTCCATGTTGGGCTACCCCTCAGTAATGGCATCACAATGGCTGCTTCCCATGCTTCAGAAATGTAAACAGTGGAGAGACTTAGATTAAAGAGGTCAAGTAGTAGATCAGATAAGCCATATTTGGCACTGATAATCAGGTAATCTGGTATATTATCAGGACCCATGGATGAGGTGTTTTGTGCACTAAATTTGCCAGATTGGATATTAGACTATTTCCTTTGGGCCATAGTTCAGATTATTATTATGGTCTCATGCAAAACAGTGTTGGGTAGTATTTCTTAACTTCCTGTCAAAAATAATGAATGAGCTGTAGTTATTTCTTTACTTTAGTGGCAGTGTTAATCTCATACTCAGCTTTTAGCTTCCTAATGGGTCCCTTAAGCACTTTGATAGTTTGCTTAAGAATGCTCTTATGGTGGGTAGAATGAGATGTCTTATAAGTGTTAAACAATTTATTTCTCTTCTTTATATAATTTATTTATTTATACAGGTATACCACCACATTTTTTTTAATTCTCATTATATTTGGTGTGGATAGGGGCTACCTTATCAATGCAACTATGTAAGTGGGAATAGAAGTCAGAGGCCTAGGCATCAGTTTAACAATGGGATCCATCAGAGGAGGATTACAGTGGAATTTATTTATGTCATCAAATAAATGAAGAAGGTTTGCAGTTAAGAAGTCCTTAAACACAGAGATACTTAAAGAGGAAGTGCTCCCAGTATTAAAGGGAAATAGCACTAATTTATGGTCTGATTTAACAAGGCCGGGTGATACATATGAACATAAGCAAGATATGGTCATATTTATGAGTACTAGAGCAAGGATATTTGGTCTCCTAGTAGGATGGATAGATATTTGTAAAATACAGTTGGCATTTATAATGTCAAGGAAACACTGGGCAAGCCAACTACTAGCACTGCAGGACAATCGGTATATTGATGGACAGTTGATGTTTCCAGTAGAAAGATGTTGGGTTAATGGAGATTTCAGCTAATATGTTAAGACAGCTAGTTCAGAAGGAACAAAGAGGCTATTCTATAGCTAACTATGGAGTAATATTTAGTCTTTTTTATGGTTATTTGTACATCTATGAATTCAAATGTTTTGTCCTGAGGAATCTGTCATTAGGTGATGACATCCTTGACAAATACTGATGCTCTCCCACATTTAACAGTAGACCTGAGGATGTGATAGGCACTGTACCCAGAATTAGAGGAAATACTTTTTTTGCTCTGAAACATGTTTCTGTAACTAAATACAGATATGAAAGTGTTGAAGTTGCAGAAGAGTCTCAAGGTCAGACATTTCGATTTCTATTTGTTAGGACACCCTGCATGGAGTAGAACCACATTTACTAGGTTGGAACGTCCATCAGATGGACTCTGACTAAAATAAGGCACTATGGGACAGCAAAAGCTTTAGCCATTATGCAAAACCTTGGGAGATGAGGTGTAGACCATCCCTGGTGTAGCAGGAAGGCTTATCAGCCATCTGAAGGTGACACATATTGGATCCCACTAGAATGACACCTGCTACATAGCCATTTATTAAAGTGAAATATCTTATCTTTGAATCACAGGATTATTCAATGTGATGGCAAAATACCACTCAAGACCAGTGTCTTTCCTGCGTCAGGAATATGCGTGGCAAGATCAATCATATCCTTCTGCATGTTCCTCTAGGTAGAGTGCCTAAGAACATTCACCTCCATGTTTACCAATATCAGCTCATAATTGTGTATGCCAGAACGGAGGGATCAAAGAGCATGTGTTACATCTCAAATCCGGGTCTATATCATATGAGCGAATCGCACAAATTGCGAATGCTCATAATATTGAACGTACCGGACCTCAAACTTCCTATTGTGGAGGGCTGTGCCCCCAACACCCCCCCCCCGCTAAAAATATATTCCAATTCTGAGATTGCACTACAGTGAGGAAAGGGCAAATGTGCCATTTTTCACCGTACCGCGATCTCAGAAAAAGCACTTCGAGGTCCGGTACGTTCAATATTATGAGCATTCACAATTTGCGTAACTCGCTCATATGATATAGACCCTCAGATTCTAGCTCCAGAAAAGCAGCTGTTGTTCTATTCTAATCCAGCCTGGTGAGGATGGTATATATATGCCTGACAATAGAGTTGTCTATTATTAAAATATTACCATGGTAAGATGCAGTCACAGTGGAACACAAAAGTTTTGTATTCTGCTCCCTTATGACTAGTAGAGCTATTTGTACTGGCTGTGGTTGTGAAGGGTGAAGGTGGGTATGTTGTTGTTTGAGCTAACATCAGATGTTAAACTTCACTGTGTGCCTAAGGCCAACCCTGGTTATTGTCATTCACTGTCTTTACTGGTCATATTTTCCCCCAGCTGGTAACTGAACCTACACATCCTAGCCACATAATTGATAATTGGTCACAGATTAACTGTGGTCTGTGTTTTCTACAATAAAACAAAACCCTTTCCCTTAAAAAAAAAAGTTTGAAACCACAGCATTGAAATGAACTGCCAACTACTAACTGGTCTTTAAATGTTAAGCAAGATGACTGCAGTTTAGTATTGCAAACTTTGCTTAATATTCCTAATATCTGATTACAGGGAACATATTTTCTTACTAAAATGAGGAAGCTGAAGAAGGCCATTGATGAACGTAAAACAACCTGGGTTAATTGTAAAAGTACTGGTCTTAATGAAGATTAGAAACGTTATGCCTCAGTCAGAAAGCAATGCAAGCATCTTGCAAATTAATGAAAGCAAACTTTATAAAATGCATCAGGAGGTCCTTCTTGTTAATCATCAGGATTCTGGAAAGAGTATTTAAATGAGGGGTCAGTACAAAGTCATTAAAGCTCTATTGCAGATAATAGATAACAAATCTCATACACCATAACAGTCACTGATGCTTTCTCAGATCACTTCTCTTCTGCAGTTTCCAGGTAAAATAGATATGAGCTCAACACCCTTCCAAATGAACATGTTGTGAGGCTTAAGAACAGAGGGAGACTAATGGGATAGTATGCCTGGACAACTGTGGCCAGAAGTTTATGACATTGCCCAGATGGTGGTAAAATGACATGAGCTAAACAGAACAACTGAGAATGCAAAATAGTTGCCTGTGGTGGCTTTAGAAGTGACTACAGAAATGAGAAAAAGATTAAAAGATGCCAGAGATGGGGGTATGCCAAACCGAATTCCGAGGTTCAGACAACAGCAAGAAGAGATATGAAGGTGTATTTAAAGATGCAGGGCAAAGAACTGTACGAGAAAATAAAATGAGAAAGACAAGTCATCTCTTTAAGAAATGAGACAAAAAAAGAAATACTTTTCCTAGTGGAAATATGATAAAGTAATTAACTAGAAAGAAAGTGTACATAATACATACTGTTGATATTCTAAAACATTTAATTAATAAGTGTATCATGAAACTTCATGGCTGATGAAGTGACAACTATCCCAAAATGTATGCAACACAGTCACATTTATATCCTTGCACTCATAGCAGGAAAGATCCCTGAGAAAGCATTACGAAACACTAGCTAATGGTGACCGATGATCTTTTTCATGCACACATGGATTACATTTCAGAAAGTTTGCCAAACTACCTACCTACATAGGTACCTGTACCAGAAAATACAAAACTACCTTGAGATATGTTTACCAGACATAATGTAAAATCCCTGTTCTCTTAGTCTTTATCTCAGAGTAGGACTCCATCTACTCACCTTTCTGGGTGTCCCGAAATGGCCTATATTACCTTATCAAAAGCTGATAAGAGTGAATGCTCTTTGATCAACCTGTAACTATCAAATGCACTAAATAGTGAAGACACGGAACAGTGATTTTTTTCCCCAGGGGAAAAAAAAAATCGCTGGACCATTTTCAGGAGTTTTCCATTTCTTCCACTGTGGTGTGATCTCTGCATTGGTATATTTAAGTGGGGGGTGGCAAAGCCCCCTCCTTTATGTTGTATTTCTATTTTTATTTTATTGGCAGAGCAGCAATTTTTTTCCTTGGGAAAAAAATCGCTGTTCCGTGTCTTCACTATTTAGTGCGTTCAGTATTTAGGGGTCAATCAAAGAGTGTTCACTGTTCTCAGTTTTCGATAAGGTAATATGGACCCTCCCGAAATGTGGACTGCTGCTGTCACTAAAGCATGCATTGCTGGGCAGACCTTCTAAACTTTGCAAGGAGCTTTAAAGGATGCTTCTGTAGCTTGGCCATAGTTATAATGGGTATACAGGATCAGAGAATATTAGGTTGTAACCCAGGGCAAGCTTCTGGCAAATTTCCATATTATATATAAATACGTGAAGAAAATGAAAGGATTTGCATAAGCTCTCAGTACAGTATGCTTAGCCTTAAATACATTATGGGATTGCAGATATCGGTTAATGTTTTTCCTCTGACTTTTCCAAATAAATTGGTTTGCCAACTTGCTTTTCTTAGAGACCTGGGGTGGATGGTAGGGACTGAAGATGTCTATAGAAATAGAATAACAAAGGTATGATACATATTTTTATGCTTGATATTTTACTAATCAGCATGAGGTACAATTCCTTCCAGCTATGAACATAAAAGGTAAGTAGTAGCCAAAGCTTTGGTGTCCAGTTGAAGTGAGAATGCAGCGCTACTGCTTGCAAAGATTTTGATGCCCAGTTTGCTGAAAATATTTAATTTTTAGTGGCATTCAGCTATATCATAGATAATTAAGCAAAGTTATACAGCTGATTTAAAGATGAAGTATCACTTACTGGGTTTTGAGATCGTACAGTGTAGTCACTAAGATGAAGGCCACTGTTTTTGTTTCATATAGCATCCAACTTGAAAGAGACTCTTTCTTATCTAGCTATCTGCTTAAAGGTTTAATTGCTAGTAAAATATTGATGCTGAAAGAGCTTAACCTTGCCAAGTACCATTATAGAGTTTAAAGGGTAGGGAGACCATTTTATTAATGAGAGCACTAGTCCTGGGAGCAGCATGGGGGCATCATAATCACCAGGGTAAAAGGTTGTGGTGGCTCCAACTTAGCTAGACTCTCCCACAATTAAACCCACCTGATTATATTAAACACTTTTTCAAAGTCAATCATTATTCTTACAGCTGAGCCTCACAATTTATTTTTTAACATCTTTATTCAATTATCATTCAAGACATAAGCAAACAAACATTTATATAAAAGAAAACAAATCATATTAGCATGTTTCCAGTTACAAACATTATACATTACACATATTCTCTCATATAATTATCATCAGTCTAGCATTAAGTAAATTGCTCAATTTTGGCATTCCCTTAAAATTCACTCCAAAACATTATTCTGCATGTATTGTTCCCACAATTTCCATTTCTCAGTGCAATTTGCTCCTACCCTTTTCTAACATATAGTTATTTTATCTATGTTACAATATTCAGTACTTCAAATATGTTTGGTTTAGACTTTGATTTCCATTTTCTAGTAATTGTTTTTTGGCACTACCAGAGTTAAACGTAACAAGACCTTACTATGTCTAAACAATTCAGATCCTTTATCCCAGCCCAAAAAATAATTTCCTTAGCTACACCCATTTTCTACCCCAATATTTTTGACAGAGTAATTTTAAGGATTTTTAAAGTCTGCCAACTCATTATACTCCCAAAATGAATGTCCCCAATTTCATCTTTCTTCCCACTTATACCTCCAACATTTGCCATCTACCTGAGGAAAAATTATTTGGAGTTTGCTTGGAATATGCAATTACCTGTGCAAATATTTCCAAGTAAAATTCTTAAATCTTTTTGAGTTTGTATGTTTTGGAGCCATTCATTTGTCCCACTATTGTTTCCTTATGAATTGCTTATCCAGCCTGTCTTCCTAATCTTTTCTTATCTCCTCTGATTGGGTCCTATTTGGAGTATATATATTTTTAAGAAAATATTATTACAAAGCAATAGGAAGTGGACCAAGTGAAAAGGCTTCACTTACAGTTTAAGTCAGTTGATAGGTTCAATATCTGCATAGAAGAGGGCTATGTAGCAAGGCTTATATTCTGGTAGTTTAGTAAGGGAATAAAACACTTGGGTAATGGCACAGTTGACTATACAACTGTTAATGAGATGAAAGATGAAAGATATACAAATGCACTTGAAAAAAATAAAACAAAAACTGTAGTTTTTACTTAATATATCTCAACACATAATTGTAAATGCACTGTTTTTTTAGATATGGTGTTTTTTTTTTTATTTATAGATGCCTTTTAAGGATGCAGGAAAAGACAAAAGCAATGTGTGTGTTTATTTAAGTGTACATGGCGCATAATTTAAGGTGGCATTTAATGTTTTTAAATATGTAGTGAAGTGGTGGCAGGGAGATAGCCCTACAGCTCATTTATTCCCTGGCTGAGGAAATAGCCTATTCAGACCATTTGTTCCCCTCGGAGGTGGATGTCAGAGGCACATTCTGCCAGTCAGGAGGATCCTAACCTCCCCTTGTAGCAGCTGTGCTGCTATCTGGAAGGGTACATGTGTGAATTACATGTACATTCAGCCTTAAAAAGCTTCATTGGGAGTATAGTGTCATTTAAGCATATATGCTGCCAGCTGTGGCAATGGGTCAAACCATCGTCCTCCCTGGGAACAAGTGAGCTGACAAATGTCACTCACTGTCACCCACCTTTATGATCTCTGCCAGCTTCTATGCCACTATTCAAGCATTGGTGCTGTCACAAATGTATCCCTATTTTTCAGAGCCAGACATTGACACATCATACCTTGAAGAGTTTAATAATATATCGGTGCTGTATGCAGATATCAAATCCAAACAACGTAGGTAGGAAAAACAGAAGGCACACAGTTCTTAGCTGAATGTGTTTAATAAAACTGAATGCTTTCGTCTCTACATTGTTTAGATTTGGTTCATTGGTTCTTGGTTTTTGGATGTATGCAGATATCATTCTAGAGATGGAATCAAGTTATTTTCTTTTTCTCTGTACCTAGGTTGTTTTCACACACCCCATTCCTTTATTTGAAAACATGTTTTATAAAGATTATTAAAAATCCACCAAAATGTCTTAAATTGATGAAATTACATCCCCTTCCTTTAAGGCATATTATATGACAATAATAATAATAATAATAATAATAATAATAATAATAATAATAATAATAATACAATGGTGACTTAATTATGTTTATTTTGATACATTATAAGAATGTTTGCTTTCAGTTGTCACTGTCCCTACCCTCATACAGACAGTTTTTATTTCTGTCTGTTAAAGCAAGCAACTTAATTATATTTTTCCATTTGAAAACATGGCTTGCATTTTATGTGCACTGTTGTGTGACCACTAAATGTGTAAATGCATAAAACAGAGTACTGCATTTAAATTGAAGTGATATCTGGAATTTCAGAATAGTAATTCTATCCATAGATGATCTAAAAAGAAAAATATAAGAGCTGATTTTACCAAAAAAAAAAAAAAAAAAAAAATCACAGCTTTGTCTGCAAAATGCTGTCTCACTGAGAAGCATGGCCATCTACTAGCAGACAATGCTGCTTGGCCCATGAATTCATCCATTTTAAAGGAAAAGATGCGTATGCTCATTCTTTAACCCTCACCTTCCTTTCTGTTTTATTGTGACATTTTCTAAATACTTCATGTGTCGCAGTATTTAAAATCCTCCAAAGAACGCCACATAACTCTGTATGTCCTTTACATTTCTTTTCACCTTTGTATTTATGTTCCAATATTTGTATTAGACTATGTTATTTTTCTCATGAGATTGATTTTCTGCCCTTGAATAATTCCATTCATGTCATTTAAATTTACTCTGTGTAGATGTCTGTTTACTGAACTGGCTTAATGCAAAGTAGCACAAAGAAAGGGCAAATTGCCAGACAGGATTTGCTGTTTGTACACTGCGTTACAATAACTGACATAGGTAATGTGCATCATCTTTTATGTGGAACCTAGTTTGCCTCCCTTCATGTGGAACGAAGGTTAAATCTAAAATATTCTTCTCTATTTTCCTTCTTGCATCAGCTCAGCTGCTTCATTAACTGCAAATCCATAGTGTCCTTTTGAATATTGAAGTCAATTTTGAAGTCAATCAATCAATCAATCAATCAATCAATCAATAATAAATTAAAAAAATCATGCTTCCCTTAAAGAGTTTTGCTCTTTTACTTAGCAAAGATATCCATTTAGCCAATATTAAAAACACTTCTTTTTATTTTAAAGTCTTAGCTTGAGAAACACACTTTTTATCTGCTCATATAGGAATGCCCACTCAGTAAGAAAGCATAAAGCAATGAATTGTAAAAGAAATCTTTCATAAAATTCCTACCGCTTTTGAACTGGATCACAGCTAGACTGAATGAGACAGTACTGTTATCATGGCTGGCAGAGTTCACTTTAACAGTCGGTTACTAAACTAGCTGCAGTGAGAAAGTTGACAAGCACTTAATTTGTGATGTCATCTTTGATGGCTATAGCCCTTTCATGATATCACAGTAGTTAGAAATATTAAAACAAATTGTTTGTGCCGTTGTAAACATGTCATACCTAATTTATTTACAATGAACTGCAGTAAAACAAAAATGAAGAAAAGAAAAAAAAACATTTTTAAAAGTTTCAGGCAATGAAAGTGCGGTAGGTACAATGGAGTCCCAGTTTTATATAGCAATGCGGAACCATAGCCAGGATTTTTGATACTGCACTTTGCATTCCAGAACCCAGCCCTGCCCCCACCCATCCACAACTGTAGCTGTCTCCAGCTGCAAAGTAGATGTTCCTGGACAATGTATCTTTCTACTAGTACCAAAAAAATACATACAAATAAATATTTAAAACTGTAAACCATGATAGAGACACACAATCAAAACTAAAAGTCCAACACATCTCACTGTACAAAATAAACTATTTTTAAAATGTGTACACAGTGGAGTACACTATGCCCAAGTAGCAACTAAATAATAAATTCTCAGTTGCCATGTAGAATGCATTAGGCAAACATCTTGTTATAGGATTACTGAGTGTCTACTGCAAAGAGCTTGAAAGACAGCACCTCAAAGGAGAACAAAGCATACTTCCATACTAATGCATTTTTTTTATTTTAAATGGCAGTTTGTGGTATTTACGTGGAGAATGAATGTGAGTATTCCACGGTGGCGCAGTGGTGGCGTTATTGCCTCACAGCAAGAGGTTCTCCCATTCGATTCTCGGCTTAGGTTGGGAGTGCCTTCTGGGTGGAGTCTGCATGTCCTCCCCACGGTCAAGTGGGCATTTGAAAGACATGCGTTGAATGGGCGGGCCTTCGTTGAAGGTTGGGCGTCGGGCTGGCAACTCGACACCATAAAAAAAAAAAAAAAAACAACTGCCAATCATTAGCAGATCGGAGTTCTGCTGTGGCGACCCCTAACTGGGAAAAGCCGAAAGACAAAACAAACATGGTTTTACTTTTGTGGAGGCAGCACGTAGCTCTTATCTGTGATGAAAATGCAGAAATTAGATATACTAAAATATGAAGAGAGGAATTAGAGGAAGCTATAACCTCTGGAGTAGGAATTGTGCTGAAATCAGTGTACCTGGAATATTTATAGTACCATCCTCCTGTGCAGTCTGACAAGGTGTTCGAGATAACTGGCACTGGCTATAAACCCAAGTGTCTGAGACAGGTCTCTTCTCATAAATGCCTGGATAAAATGAGAACTTGTATTTTGTCTTGGAGCATGGGAATCCTGTCTAATTGAAGTGATTAGGAAAAAGTGGGGGATGATGGTGCACCCAATAAAGACAATGCTCCCTAGCCTTACTCTTCACTATTTAAAACTACTTAATGCAAGTGGGGTCTGTCTTTACTCTTCAATCAATTGTAATGTACTTCACTTTCATTTCACCTCTTTGGTAACTTCTTATTCCACCAATACCTATGCACTTCCAGTCTCAGTTTGCTGTTGTTTAGTCATTTACTTGAGTCCCAGATCTTTACCATCCCCATACTTTGTCACACCAGACTTGTGTGTCAACAACTGCTTCTTTAAATGTATACAAATTCATATTCATTACTTAAGTAATCAGTATCTAGCTTACTATACTGATACCATTCCCTAATATATCCATCTTACCATACTGATACCATCAACTAATCAGTATCCATTATAATATACTGATACCATTCAGTAATAAGTATCTGTCTTACCACACTGATACCATTCAGTAATAACTATTCCTTTTACCACACCGATGCCATTCAGTAATCTAGCCATCATACCATACTGTTTCTGGCAAACAGATAAAAAACAAAGACGGATCTCTAGATGTCAAGGAGTCAGTAGTTAAAATCCAACGGTAAATATATAATAAAAACTTCCGACTCTGCCACGTAACAATTTTTGACTTTTTATTATTTAAAACAAAACAGAAGGTAAGCGCTTTCGCGTATGCTACCATACGCTTCATCAGACAGTTTGAAAATGTTAACATCAATGAATTTATAGGGAGGCTTAGCCTATGAGCAGGTGCATTAAATTAATCAATTGACCACAGAAAATCATTTAGAAAAACATTTAGAAAAAATCAGAGCTTAAAACATTTAGAATTTAAAGAGGAAGCTGTGCTTAAAACCTGATAATTTAAAAGGTTAAAACAGTCAAGTTAAAAAGGTATATGTATGCCATAAAATCATATGAATCAAGGGTACATATATAAAAATAATAATAATAAATAAAGAATAAAGAATAATAATAGCATACATTCTTCATAATACTTCCAAAGAAACTTGTTAAGAATCACTGCAACATAGTAACTATCTCTTATTTAAAGTGTGAGGCTGTGAATACATTTAGCAGTTCATCAAAGCCATATCAGCGTTTCTTAGTTCTAAAATATATTAATGCAAGAGTGTAACCAAGCTAAATATTGTATACAAAACTTGCAGATATAAATCAATGGAAGAACTTTTGAAACATTTACAATTCATTTAAGGTATATTGGTGTAAAATATATTTCTCAAAGGCTTTGAAATAGTCTCGCTGGTATATGCTAAAGCTCAATTAAATTAAATTAATGTTAAATATAAATATAAATATATGAAACTGATGATCAAAACGCCATATGAATAAATAAATAAATAAATGAATAAATAGGTATGTATGTGTGTGGGTATATAAATATATATAAATAAGTATATGAAAAGATGATGAAAGAATGTATTTAAATATGTATAATTGATATATTAGTTTTCTTAGGTAACTTAATGCTGTGCAGGTGTGTTTATATTTATTTAAAAAATATATATATAAATATGAATCAATAAATAGTAATTAATATAAATATAAATTCGATTATAAATTCTTTAATAAAATCTGTTATACATGAAGTAATGAAATTTAAAAGATGTCAAAAAACTATATACTAAATGAATCAGTATAAGAAAATAAACTGAGAATAAACATGTATAAAATGCAAAATAAAAAATATATTTTTTTCATCTTCGACCATGGATTGTAACTACAGGCTACTGAACAAATTTATCCATTCTAAAATAATTTCATCTTCGATTATTAAGAAAAGATCTAATACTGATATAGTTGTTCAGACCTGGGGGGTAATGGCCTCTCAATTTAAGTATCCTTTTGAGTTCATTTAATTCTAACTGGTTTGGATAATCACCACCTCTGTCTGTAGCTTCTACCACTTGCAGCACCCTGAACACAAAAGAGTGCGATGGATTAGAAATCACATGTTTAGCCAAAGCATTCAACTCATTTTTCTTTCTTATATCATATTGATGGTTATATATCCTGTTCTTGAGTTTCCTTTTTGTGAGGCCTATGTAAAATGCATTACAATGTTCGCATGTGGCTAAATATACTAGGCCCGAGGTGTCACAATTAGCTCTAAACCTGGGTGTAAATATAAAGTCAAGCTCTGGATGCACAAAAACTTGATTTTTAGTAATGAACTTACAATAATTACAGTTGTAGCAAGGGTAAGTTCCAGGAAGTTCATTGTTACTTAAATTGTTGTGTAGCAATCTTGGCTTTCTGTCACATAGCAGAGATTTTAGATTTTGGTTGCTCCTGTATACTATATGTGGAGAGTAACCTAATATTCTTTTAGTAGGTTCATCCAACATTAAAATTCTCCAATTGTTAACTAATATTCTCTTAATACTCATGAAATCATTGGTATATGTTGTAATAAAGGAAACTCTTTCAGTGTGATTGAATTTGCGAGTGAAGTTTGTGAATTTAACAGCCTGGTAGTCAGTTTTGGCTTCATAAGGAGTCAGAAATTCTGAAGGCAAAATACTGTTTCTGACTTCCATAACTAAATCATAGTTATAACCTCTTGATAGGAACATGTTCACCATTTCATCAGCTTCTCTTATCAAATCTTGCTTATCTAGGCATATTTTAGTAAGTCTAACAAACTGACTTTTCAAGATGCCTTTGAATATATGGCGAGGGTGCATGCTGTTGTATTTCAAAATGGTGTTCTTCCAGCATTCTTTAAAAAAGAAATAAAAAAAAAAAAAAAAAAAAGAATGCTGGAAGAACACCATTTTGAAATACAACAGCATGCACCCTCGCCATATATGCTCAGCTCAGCTTTACAGATGGGCTTTGCGGAGAGATGGAGGCAAGCTAAATGTGCAAGTCCTTGAATTGCATTATATCTCAGCAATGTGATCCTACTAAACTGAGCAGCATACACTGCTCTGCTCCAGAAAATAATTATGACTACTGTTCCATGTATTAACCTTGATTATTCCATACTTAAAAACACAGTTTCAGTGCTACTAGGTTTATTATCCTTAATCTGCAAGCCAGGCATTGTATCTCATTCCTAGGCAAGGAAACACATCACTGCTACTTTACTACAACTGAGACATTTAAAAGTGTCCCTCCCATGTTTGAACACTCTGGATGTTTATAACAAATATTTGTTACCTGCAGTTATATTCATTATTTTGTCAATCCTATCTTAAATGACTATGGGCAGGATTCACGATGGCTTGCACGGAGTCCAAGAGTAGTGTAAGACTCCATGCAGCCATCATGTCCGACGAGCGATCCACGAACAGCCTGTAGGGGCGTGTAAGAGAGCTCCTAAAACGGCTCTTTCACGGACAGGTCTTGGATATGCAAATTACCTCACTTGCAGCCAATAGGCATGCAAATGAGGTAATTTTGCGATCCAGGAAGCACAAACCTGTCTGTGTAAGAGCCGTGTTAACTGCAGAAATGTACTCAGTTGACAACTGAGTACTGTTCTGCAAATAGCACAATGGAGCCTTGTCAGATGCAAATAAAGGTTGCATATGTTCAAGGAAGCATGCCAATGGCCAAATATGTGGCCACTGGCAATGTACCCCCATGCAAAATAAAATAAAAATGTTTTTTTTTTTCGGCGATCGACGATGTTTAAACATAGCACAGCGCCGCACAAACGGACTGCACTGTAAAAAGCAGAAAAATTAAAATTTAATGCAAACCACGAATTTACAATGTAAGGGAATAGCAGGCAGAAAACAACATGGCCACTGACTAGGGGTTGCTAAGGGGGGAAGCTCAGTGTAAGACATGTAACTAAGCATTAGTAGGCAATCCTATGTAAATGAGTGTTAGGATAATGAATTGCACTTTTACATAGCAAATGAGCACAATCCCTGGAGTGTAGGAGTAGGATAATGGGGAGTAACAGAGTAAGAGATAGGTGACATCACAGGGGGGTATGTATTAAAGAAATGCAGCTCAGTGGAGCAGAGTGGCATGTGAAAGCTGTCAGTCACACATCATGGAAAGAGGTGTGTCAAGAAGTAGACATGGGAAAACCAAGAAATGGAAGGTGTACACTGTGGATAACACCAACGTTTCTTGCTGGACGTGCATGCATGCGTGTGCACGCTCGGAGGCCCAAGTAAGATAGGGTGCATGCGTGTAAGTGCGAGTGTGCGCGTTTAAGCTGGAGTAAGCATGTAGAAGCTTGTTTAAAGACCTGTTAGCTCATTTGCACTGGTGTATGCACGTTTTAACCCAAATAAGCAAGTTTTAGTCTGTCTAAGCATGTGTGCGTGCATGTTAGCTGCTGTGAGCATGTTTGCGCTTGTTTGCGCATTGCCCCCCCCCCCCCCCCCGAGGAAACAGAAAAGAAAAAGGAAGCAGAAGAAATTGTAGGAAGCTACCAGGGAATACTAGCAAAGGTAACAGGCGAAAACAATCAGAAGCAGGCAATTACACAGGCAGAAAAATAGCCCAGCCCAGCACTTAAAACTCTGCAAGCAACAATGCAGTATGTTTCTCTCAAGAGACACTGCAACACTGGAGTAAGCTATTAGAAGTGAAAACTGAAAAAGCTTCACTCAGACAAAAAAATGCTAGGGGCTGCCATAGCTGTTATAAGGTGACATATGCAACATGCTGAGGGTGGTGACAATGCAAATGGTGCCAGACAACCCACAGTGAGGAGACGGAGAAGAGTGTACAGGCCCAGGGTCACCTACCAGGGGTTACATGAACTGGAGATAGTGGAGTGCTATAGAGTGGACAGAGACCTCCTACAGCAAATTGTTGAGCTGTGCAGGCCACGCCTCACACACAGAACCAACAGAGGGGAACCCATCCCAGTGGAAACCAAGGTATATGCTGGCCTAAGAATACTAGCTACAGGTACCTTCCAGAGACCAACTGGTGATATGATGGGGATATCACAGGCATCAGCATCCAGGTTACTGCACCAGGTCCTGGATGCCATGTCAACAGATGTCGGTGATCATGTATATTTCCCCAATTCCCGTAAGGTATTGGCCAGCAATATGCGTCTCTTCCAGCAAATAGCAGAATACCCTGAGGTAGTGGGTGCAATAGACTGCACGCATATACGCATCAAAGCACCAGCCCATGAGTGGGGTAGGGCCTACATTAACCGCAAGAGCTTCCCCTCCATCAACTGCCAGGTCGTGCGTGATGCCCAGTGCATAATAATGAATGTATGTGCTGGCTGCCCTGGAAGCTACCATGATTCCCATATCTGGCATCTGATGCAGCTGTACCAGACATTTGCCAATGAGGAAATACCACATGGTCACCTACTGGGGGATGCTGGCTATGCACTGGAGCCGTAGCTGATGACACCCATCAGAAACACACAGACACCTGAACAGGAACGCCATAATGAGGCACACGCACAAACACGTAATGTAATAGAGCGTGTGTTTGGGCTGCTCAAGTCACGGTTCTGGTGCCTGGACAAATCTGGTGGAGCCTTGCAGTACTCACCAACTACATGTACCCAAATTGTCATGGTATGTGCTATGCTACATAATATGATTCTGCGAAAACAGCTGCAGCAGGACCAGCATAGGCCCAGGCCAAACAGCCCACCACCATTGCCAAGGCCATCACAGGCAGAGCGTAACTAGGAGCAGGAACAACCTGAGCCTGCCCCAGTAGGCAGAAGGAGGCATGCCCAGTATGCCTTGGCCTTGGCAAAGAGGCAACGCATAGCA
This sequence comes from Protopterus annectens, assembly GCF_019279795.1. Classification (NCBI taxonomy): domain Eukaryota; kingdom Metazoa; phylum Chordata; order Ceratodontiformes; family Protopteridae; genus Protopterus; species Protopterus annectens. Next base: position 852,047,800 of record NC_056727.1, on the reverse strand, counting down.
CATACACTGGCTCAGTAGGAATCCTGGAAATGATACCTCTCTCTGACTCACACATATAGTAAAAGGGATGCCTAAGTTGACAGAACCTGCTTTCAAACATGTACAGGCAGTGCAGTATGTGCATCCAACATAGGCAGCCCTGCAGCACCACCTGAGGCATGATTGCCATGTGTTAAGCAATGTAACACCATGTAGTATATACAAACTTGATGACCCTGACTAACATCCTACCCTCACCAAGCATGATGCCACAATATGAAGACAAGATGATCAATTACAACAATTGGCTTAAATATTGCTGTTAGTCAAAGGGGATCCAATGCCTGTCAGCCTGGGATGACATGCTGAGCAAGACACAATGCTCCACCCACTAGGGATGGCTTGCACCTATCACCCCTGGCCTTTTGGATACTGGCAAAGCCTGTTGTCACCCCCATAGTGCCTTGAATAGGTAAGGCTCAAAACACAAACCCACCTCCATAGGTATCACAAGGGATAAGAAACTAGAAGTAATGCTAACCAATGCCAGAAGTCTAAACTGCAAGATGCATGCAATCCAAACTCTCCTCAGCATGGAGAATGTTGATATCTGTGCAGTAACAGAAACCTGGTTCAAGGCTCACAAAAGCACCCTAACACTACCAGGTTACACCTCATACCATGCTTTACAGCCCCAAAACATGGAACAAACTACAAAAGGAGGGTGACTATTAATAATTGTCAAGGATAACCGCACCCCCAGGTTGGTGCCACAGCAAGAAGCAGCACGGACTATCCACGGGCAAGTAACAGTGGCTAAAACTGCCTCCCAGTTTGTAGCCTGCTACAGACCACCCTCCTAAATCCAGGAACTGCACTTGGCCTACTTGAGAACACATGAAAATATGAAGGTCTCTCCAAACAACATTTTATTGGGCAACTGCAACTACCCAAACATAGACTGGGAGCATTATTCTAGCTCCAACACCCTAGGGCAAAGGTTCCTAGAATTCATAAACCAAAATGCTATGGAACAACTTACCACTCCCACAAGAGGGGTAAGCATACTGGATGTGATAATCAGCAACATGGGTACTGGATGGCAAGTTGAGAAGTGTATACCTCACTGATAAGACCAGACCATAGAGTAATCACACTGGATATACACATCCTGACCACAGTCCCTGGCCAGAAAACCACAGTGAAAAACATGTGTAAGGCAAATTTTGCACTCCCCCAAACTGCGGGGAATCCATTCTAACGGAATCCATTAAAGCCCTTGTGCCTGTGGAAAATATGGTCCAGACAGCAGAACCCTTTATAAATGCATTCTATGAACACCTTCAGGAATGCATGGATTATGCAATCCCAAATAAAACCAAGACCCAATCCTCCAAATGCAGGCATCCGGCCTGGTGGACCCCAGCCATTACCAAACCATGCAAGAGAAGGAGGAAGCTACTACATGATAGAGCAAAACCCAAAAAGGGAAGTCATCTCTGATCAGTATTATGACAAAAAACTATGGCCACACATAAAATCCTCCAAGGCCAGCTACAAGATAAAAATTGCACAGGACACTAAGGGTAATCACAAGGCTTTCTTAACTGATGGTAGGAACCTGGGTGGGAATTCACAGATATGCTCAGAATTAGTCCAAAATGACAAACAGTACACCAAACCCACACACATTGCCAACATCTGACCTGACAGGTTCAGTGCAACCCCCCCCCCCCACCAAAAGGACAAATATCTATCCCAGCAGAGTGCTGGCCCCCTGACATTGCAGATGCTCAGGTAACAGCCAGCGTCTCCAAAGCAAAACACACAGCATCAGTGGGACCAGATGGTGTCCTGGGCTGTGTCCAACATGAACTCCAAGAAGAATTGAACATCAAATAAAACTACTGCGCAATCTCAGCCTTACCACAGGATATGTATCCAAAGAGCAGTGTACAGCAACAGTGGTCCCTCTCCACAAAGGTGGTGACTGAATGGATACTGCAAACTATCACCCCAGAATCCTGACTAGCTTGGTCTGCAAAGCTATGGAAAGGATCATCATGAACCTCAGAAATAAAGATATTGGGGACCTACAGACACTGGACCCTACCCAGTGTGGCTTTCTTAAGGGCAGATCCTGCCCCTTAAACCTGGTTGAGTCATTTGAAACAGTCACCAATGCCATTGATGAGGGGAAGGTGGTCCACACAGCCTATCTGGACCTTGCAAAAGCCTTCCATACAATACCCCACTTGTTCATTATAGATAAGCTCACCAGCTTAAATATAAACCCCTATGTCAGTAGATGGGTTGCAAACCAGCTCAAGGACAGAACTGACATGGTCAGAAATGCTGCAGCCATGTCAGTGTCCAAACCAGCTACAACTGGCATCCCACAAGGCTCGGTCCTGGGACCTCCCATGTTTGGTATATATTTCTCAGAGGTACAGGCCAACATGGAAGGACTGTGTCTGAACAAGTTTGCAGATGACTACAAACTGGGTGCCATATCTGACCCTCCAGCTGACCAAGCATCCTACAAAAGGGCCTCATAGAAACAGACAACTGGTGCCAGAGCCATGTCATCAAGCTAAATGCAGAAAAGTGTATAGTCATCCCCTTTGGAAAAACAGTAAGTGCCCACCAATTACCACATAGGTGCTAACCCATTAAGTACTTAAGAAGTAATAAGAGACCTGGGGACAGAAGTTGATAGAAATCTTGCATTTGGCAACTATGTGGCTATAGTGGTTAGAGAAACATTTCATATACCCACCTAATCATGAAGGTATTCACATCTAGATCGGGGAGGTCACCGTTCCTCTTCAGTCATCCTTCATCAGGCTCACAATTGAGTACAATGGCCCTTGTGGGATGTACCTTAGCAGACACCTCCAGCAAGTGGAAAGACCCCAAAAGTACCTCACCAGGAGGATCAAAGGGCTGGAACAGATGCCATGTCTTGCCTGATTAAACAAACTGCAGCTCCACACAGTGGCATACTGCCTGCTCAGTGGCGATCTGTGCCTGATGTATAAAGCCATGTCCAAGCTGGAATCAATGCACATGCTGCACCTTGTAAAATCTGAATGTCATTGAGCTATGCACATGAGGGACCTGAACCTCAGCACTGACATAAATAGGACCTGCTGTAGTGATTGATCAATAACCCAGAAGCTCCCTCCATTCCTGAGTAAACTCCCAGTCCAGGTTAGCCAGAGAGTCCCTCATTGACTCTCTTCAAGAGGAATCTTGATGAGTGGATGGGAGATTGTAGGTTTACCCTGGGTATCACTTTTATGTCACGGTTAGACAGAGGCACAGTATACTAACCTTGAAAAATGTCATGGCAAACTCCAGTTAAAATGTGTGTTGAAGGACAAACACACTCTGTGACTAGGATTAGAAATGGCCTAGGGCACATAGCCTAGTGTTTGTCAATGTCCACCCAAGTTGCGGAATACACTACTAATGTTGGACAAGCCTGGTTTAAGTAGGCCATAGCTGAACAAAATGCAACATGGTCATATTTGCACAACTGGCCCTTAACCAGCCTGGTGTGCTCAGTATGAATATTTAAAGCAGTGATAGGACTGAAACCCAGGATACTGTCCACCACAGTGAAAGGACTGAACCAGTACACTATACAATATTACAGTGTTTGGTCAGTATGAAAGAATGTTGACAAGTGTATGCAAAGTATCCCATGGAAACCCTGCAGGCACAGCATGATCTCTGTTGGGTTCAGACACAAAGCAGTTGGGCAGTAAGAACACAACATGACTTCCAACACACAACTATAAATGTCAAATATTGTTTAAGTTCACACACAACCACAAATGTGGTGGACCTCAGATCTCAACATATGGAAAGGTCACACTGGGCAACATATTTCAGGCAACAAACCATGGAAAGCCTGAACTGGGCATGCTCACACACTTAGGCCATGTCTCAGTATAGCAGTTGGCCACATATATCGGCCACATATATCTGGCACATATCTGGCATTTATATGTGTTAAGCCAGGAACCTACCACAATACAGCAATCTGCCCAGTGCACACAGTTAAATGACAACAGAGACATAAGTAATATAGTGGAACTCTCTCATATTCAAACATCTTCCACAGATACACAAGTTGTTCATAGAAACAGGGAAAGCTATGGCAAATTAGACCTGCAAACAGTTTATCAGCAACAAATATTGTGCATCCGAAACATAAACATATGGGTGTAGAGGTCAATGCTAGGATGTTTGCCCTAGGCAATACATAAGCCTAGCCAGAGTGTATTTGGCATCTGCCTCCCCAGTACAGTAGCCTACTGTGCCTCTGTAAAGTAGGTCACAGAAGGAACCATTTAAGGCTAGTGTGCTGTGCCTCCGTCAAGCAGGAACACAGTGGAGATCCCAGGGGTTGAATTTGCAATGTCACATCCATGTGGCTGGAGTTTGCTGGAAGAGGGTTGGCGAGGGGCTATGTCTAACATTAATTGGGATTCAATTCCAGACTGAGGGGAGCCTTATCTGCAGTGTCTGGACAATTTCACTGTCAAAACTTGCAAGTGATGATTTTGAGGCATTTAAGTGTCTTCCAATACTGTTCAGAGATGTCCTACCTCTGTGGGATATTGCTCTGAAATGTATTAGCTCCCTCCTTCTGTTGTACAGCTTATATATGGCTGGTGTAAACCAGACAGGTCTCCTGTTGTGGAGGAGTCTTGGTTTTATTTGGGATAGCATGATCAATGCAAACCTTCCGGATGCTCATAGAATGCATTTGTAAAGGATTCTGCAGATTGAGCTGTATAATCCTCCAGCATGGGGCCTTTGAAGAATTCCACCCCAGTCTTCACAAGTGCAAAGTCTGCTTTTGAGAAATACTTTGTTTGGCAGTGATTTCGTTGCCTGGGGGTGGGGATGGGATATGGACGTCCAGGGAAAGTTGGTTATGGTCAGATATTAACAATGGTGGTCTACCTCTGGTGTGGAACATAGAGTCCCCATGTTGCTGATGGTCAGGTCCAATATGTATTCCCCCTTGTGGCTGTGGTGACTGGTTCTGTCATAGCACATGGATTCACAAATTGTACTGGCTGTAGGGTGATGTTGTTGAGGCCTGAGTAGTTCCCCCACTCAATATTCCTGTACCTGAAGTTAACCAATGCAATGGTGTATGTGAACACCTTCATATCCTACACTGTTCCCAGGGAAGCCAAGTGTGGTTCCTGGATATGGGAGGGGTGGTCTGAACTACACACCAAACCAAAAGTCAGTTTTGCACAATGCTAGTTGTATATGCTTAGTGCAGTGGTAACAACCGAGAGCTGTGTGTATCTGTGATGTATATGGATACACCCCCTGGTTGTGTTGTGTGTTACAAGTCCAGTGGTCACGAAGCATGGTATAAAACATAACCTGGCAGTGCTGATGTGCATATGTGACCCTGAAGTAGGCATCTGTTAATGCATATATATTCTATCCCCCATACTGAGGGATAGTAATAGATGTACATACCTCTTTCTAAATAATGATGTCAGCACCCTATAAATACTGCAGGAGAAGAAAAGCCACCCAGTAATTCGAATAGCGCACTCTGCTAATGCGTCTCTCTCAAGTGTCATAACATAGTTAGATAGGGGCTTGAATCTTGCAAATGCTCAGTGTGTGTTTGGGGGCGAGGGGCAGGGTGTGTGCAATTCTCTTTGAAAGAAATAACCCTTTTGGCAACTGGAATAACACACTACATGATGTACATTCCTCTTTGTAAAGACTGATGATGTCAGCACCCTATAAGTATAGCAGGAGAAGGAAAACCGCCCAGTAATGCAAATAGTGTGCTCTGCTAATGCGTCTCTCTCAAGTGTCATAACATAGTTAGGTAGGGGTTTGAATCCTACAAATGCCATGTGTGTTTTTGTCACACAGTTTGCCAATGTGTGGTGGGTGTTGCTTTTATTATTGTATGACATATAATTATAACAGTAATTTCAATGCACACATCAGGTATGTGTGTGCCACATAGAGATATGTACCTGTGACCTTAAATAGTTCCTATGTGTGAAGCCTGCCTCATGTGAATACAGTTGTTACCTGTGCCAGCATGTCCTGCAGATTCCCAGACTGTACGCCATACATGTATGTTGTTGACAATGCAGGCTACTGCAGTGATCTGTGTCCTAGGCCAACTGGATGACACACACTCATGAAAGCTGTGATATATTAATGTGGGTGAGGGTTCATGTCTGGAGTATATGTCACATATGTTATAACACAGCAAAGTCTGAGAGTAATGGACATCCAGTGTAGGTGTATGGCAACTTTTGCTGATATGCATAAAGACACCTTCTTGTTTAGGCGATACACCAAGGGACTTCACAATACCTTTGGAAATGTGAATATCACAGGATAGACAAGAAAACACTTGTCCATATGTACACACCATTACCCATTCTACATGATGGGTGCTGCCACCTACATGGTACTACTGGAATACTATGTTAAGTACATGCTGATGACAAAGTTACAGTTGCGTTACAGTAATAGAGCATGGCTTGGACAACAGGTATCCATCTGTATAATACCCATGTGGTGGTCAAGTGTGTCATGTGCAGAATGCATTGTAGGCCACTGTATACATTTCCAGTCATGGATTAACATATTGTGAGTGTGTTGGCATGTACGTGAGACTGCTATATGCCAAACAGCATTCTTCACAGGGATGTGTGTGGCTCAGTAAGAATGGCTACTGGTATAGTGTAGTACTGCAGGGATATCACTGACACTGGGTTTCCTACATCAGTGTATCAGTTGAGGATACATCATGTAATAGGTTCATAGGTTCATACTAGGCTATCTGCCCTAGGGCAGTTATAAGCCTAGCCAGACTGTGTTTGTCTTTTACCACCCATGTTAAATGAATTTTGATATGGCCTTTTTCCAGGTTTGTATACTCAGCCTCTGTGTAACAGTGACACAGAAGTGATACCCGGGGTAAACCTACAATCTCCCATCCACTCAGCAACATTCCTCTTGCAGAGAGTCATTAAGGGACTCTGCCTAACCTGGAATGTGATTTTATTCCAGAGTGAAGGGAGCCTCTGGGTTATGAATCTGTCCCTCCAGCATGTCCTATTTATGTAAGTGCTGAGGTGCAAGTGTCACGAGCACATACCTCCATGGGATTTGGATTTTCTGAGGTGCAGCATGTCCATTAATTCCAGGTTGGACATGGTTCTATATGTCAGGCATCTGTCTGTGCCCTTTGATCCCCTTGGTGAGGTACTTTTGTGGACTTTCCAGTTGCTGCAGGTCAGGTGTCTGGTAAGGTACACCACAAAAGGGGCATTGTACTCAATTATGGGCCTGATGAGGGATGACTAAAAAGGCACGATGACCTCCTGTGATCTAGCTGTGAATCCCTTCATGATTAGGTGGCCTATATAAACTGTCTGTGTAACCACTACAACCATGTGGTTGTCAAATGACAGTTTACTATCAACTCGGGTCCCCAGGTCCCTAATCATGAGTACAGCACTTAATGGCTTACCACCTATGTGTTAATTTGTGGGCACATAGTTTTTGCCAAAGGGGATGACTATACATGTTTTGGTGTTTAGCTTGAGGCCATGGCTCTGGCATCAGCTGTCTGTTTCTATGAGGCCCTTTTGCAGGATGCTTCTGTTGGCTGGTGAGTTGATTATGGCGCACAGTTTGCAGGCATCTGCGAACCTGCTCAGCCACAGTCCTTCTGCGTTGGCCTGTACCTCAGAGAAATATATACCAAACAAGAGAGATCCCAGGACTGAACTCTGTGGGACACCACTTGTAACTGGTTTGGAGTGTGACATGGCTCCAGCAATTCTGACCATGTGTGTTCTGTCCATGAGCGAGAATCCATCTAGTGACATAGGGGTTTATAGTTATGCTGGTGAGTGTCTCTATAATGCCTGAGTGGGGTATTGTATCGAAGGCTTTTGCGAGGTCCAGGTAGGCTGTGTTGAACACCTTCCCCTCATCACTGGTCTTGGTGACTGTTTCAAAGACATCAACCAGGTTTAAGAGGCAGGATGTGCTCTCAACAAAGCTGAACTGGGTAGGATCCAGTGTCTGTAGGTCCCCAATAACTTTATTTATGAGGTCTATGAAGATCCTTTCCATAGCTTTGCAGACCAAGCTAGTCAGGTGTACAGGGCAGTAGTTTCCAGGATCCATCGAGGCACCACCTTTGTGGAGAGGGATCACTTTTGCTGTATGCCACTCCTTGGCTACATATCCTGTAGTAAGGCTGGGATTGAACAGTAGTTTTATGTTTGTGTTTAGTTCTTCTTGGAGTTCATGCAGGATGCAGCCTGGGATGCTGTCTGCTCCCATTGATGCTGTGTTTCTGCTTTGGAGAGGGCGACTGAGCATCTCAGATGTCAGGGGGGCATCACTCTGCTGGGATATATATTTGCCCTTGTGGTGGGGAGGGGGGTGAGATGTTTGTGCTGAACCTGTCAGCAATGATGTTGGCAATGTATGTGGCTTAGGTGTATTCTGTGTCATTTAGGACAACTTCTGAGCATATCTGGGTGGGAATTCCCACCCAGATTCCTAACATAAGTAAAGAAAGCCTTGTGATTATCCTTAGTGTCTTGTGCAATATTTCTTATGAAGCTGGCCTTACGATTTTATGAGTGCCCGTAATTTTTGTCCAAATACTGATCAGAGATGCCTTCCCTTTGTGGGATATTGGTCGATCGTGTAGTAGCTTCCTCCTTCTATTGTTTTCTGTTATGTGGCTGGGGTCCACCAGAAAGGATGCCTGTCTTTGGAGGATTGGGTCTTGGTTATATTTGGAAATGCATGATCTGTGCATTCCTGGAGGTGTCCATAGAATGCGTTTATAAAGGATTCAGCAGTGTGGGCCGTATTTTCCACAGGCCCAGGGGCTTTGAAGGATTCCACCTCTGTCTCAGTTTTGTGCTGTGTGCAATTTGCTTTACACAACTTTTTCACTGTGGTTTTCTGTTCAGGGGCTGCGGTTGGTATGTGAATATACAGTGAAATTACTCTATGGTGTCATCTTACCAGTGAGTGATACACTTCTGGTCTGGAGCATAGAGTCCCCATGTTGGTGATGATCAGGTGCAGTATGTTTTTCCCTCTTGTGGGAGTAGTAACAAGTTGTTCCATAGCATTTGAGTTTATGAATTCTAGGAACCTTTGGCCTAGGGTGTTGAAGCTACAGTAATGCTCCCAGTCTATGTGTGGGTCGATGAATTTGCCCAATATAATGTTGTTTGGAGACACCTTCATATATTCATGTGTTCTTAACTAGGCCAAGTGGGTTTCCTGGGTTTAGGAGGGTGGTCTGTAGCAGGCTATGAACTGGAAGGCAGTTTTACCCACTGTTAGTTGCACGTGGATAGTCTGTGATGCTTCATGCTGTGGCACCAACCTGGGGGTGTGGGTAACCTTGACATTTATTGATACTCACCTTCCTTTCATAGTTAGTTCCATGTTTTGGGGCTGTAAAGCATGGTATGAGGTGTAACCTGGTAGTGCTAGGGTGCTCTTGTGAGCCTTGAACCAGGTTTCTGTCACTGCACAGATATTAACATTCTCCATGCTGAGTAGAGTTTGGACTGCATGCATCTTGTGGTTTACATGTCTGGCATTGAGTATCATTACTTCCATTTTCTTATCCCCTGTGCTACCTATGTAGGTGGGTTTGTGTTTTCAGCCTTACCACCAGAATGCCAAGATGTGCAGACATTACACTGTTGGAATTAACACTGGTGTATAAAAATCTACAATGACAATCATACTGTTAATGCATCAGGCATGCTGGGATATACCCACAATGATATCATTACACTGTACTGTTAACAACATGATAATATTACTACAGCTCTATGTAGTCACCCTGTGCATCAGCACCATGCTATCCTGTTCCTGCATCAATGTTACAGTTTGCAGGAGGTGGCACAGTTTCATCATATGCAAAGGGTGTGTACTTGGTATGCCAGAGTCTGCCATTGATACATCCAATCGACATGTATGTGTGTGTGTGTTAGTTAGGGACAACAGTACAACATGGGGCAATGTTGATGCAGTGTGTGTGTGTATGTGTTAGTCCTAGGTGTTAGCATTATGCATGTGTGTATGCATGCACACAGTTACACCTCATGGCTGCCATATACGGGTGTTTGTGGACAGCCACAGACTGTACCTGCCAGGTCATACAGATCACTGTCTGTGGCCATGGACACGGTACCTGTGCCTGGCAGGGGTGCTATGGACAGTATCAGGAACTAAGCCAGACTGGGTACTGTCATCAGAAGCAGTTGGTTGATGACTGGACACATGTCCCTGCTGGGACTGTCCAAAGCCACGTGCACGTGGTCTTCTAGGGCAGTCTGATGACAGCACAGACCCAGCATTGCTGGGGCTGGTACTGGCGCTATGGGAGCGGCTGCGGGTTTGTTGTCATCTGCGATGACTGCCAGCTGCTGATGTTGCTGGTATACGTCCACGTCAACGCCTCAACCATCCTGCATTGCCCTGGCTCATGGACATGTAGTTGTGGAACAGATCTAATGTGTCCCCCCAACGTCTGTCAATGACCTCGCCGACAGTACAGATGGCAGCCGCTACATCACTCATAGTGTCATTCATAGCAGTGTGATGTGCTCTAAGCTTCCTCAGACCCTGTCTGGTGTACCGTTCCATACGTGCCTGTGCCTGCATTATAGCCCGGAACATAGCTGAGGTTGAAAGACCTCTGTGGGCACGTCTGACAGGGGCAGTACGACCACGGATGCTCCCATGAGAACTCCTGGACATCTGCCTGTGTGCTACCATGTCATGACTCTGGCCATGGCTGCTGTGAGGGGATGCATGTGCCACTGATACCACATTACCCTGGTCAATGCCCACTGTATGCTGTCCCTCAGCTAAGGACATTGGTGACAATGGATGTATCAGCAGGATGACTGTGTGCATTGATGGGGTTGACTGCTGTGTACTGTCGATTGGCTGACCAACAACAGACCTTGTCACACCTCCCTGTGCCATTACACATGTATCATCATTATCACTATCAAACAACAAACATATCCCAGCTGCTCAGGTCAATGAAGGCAGTCCAAAATATAATACCACCAATAGTTCCAAGCCCAACTCAGGAAATAACTCCAAGTGAAATGCAATGAATAAATTTATTCCAACCTTCGAACAGGACACAATCATTATCACTATCCCCAGCAGTGGCTTCAGGTTCCCTGCTGCACGCCAAAAGAGCAACATCAGAACCTGTGAGAGGAAGACAGGAAACACATTTTACAATGTGTACACAATGTTACCACAGATGCACACAGGCACATGCACACATGCACATGGGCACATGCACACATGCAAATGGGCACATGCACACATGCACACATGCACATGCACAAGGGCACATGCACACATGCACACATGCACATGCACACATGCACACATGCACACGGGCACACATGCACACGGGCACATGCACACGGGCACATGCACACCGGCACACATGCACCCATGCGCACATGCACACAGGCACCCATGCACACATGCACACAGGCATATGCACACATGCACACATGCATACATGCACACATGCACACATGCACACATGCACATGGGCACATGCACACATGCACACATGTACACATGCTCACATGCACATGGGCACATGCACACAGGCACATGCACACACGCACACATGCACATGGGCACATGCACACATGCACATGCACACATGCACACATGCACACGTGCCCACATGCACACCCCTCAGTACATGAGATACAAACACACACACCTGCAATCCAACACATACACAATACTGTTTGAGGGTAGTATTACTATTATTATCATTAGCATTAATAGTTTTGTTATTAAACACTCACCAGCATGGATTGGCTGCCTTGCTGTTACTCCAGAGGGACCTGCATAAATAATACAGCTATTGTCAGTGGGCACAACTGTGCCATTGATACTGTGAGTATGATACAGTACAGTAGTACAACAGTTGGCTTTCACAGGTGTACTGATGATATTCAGAATATCAATCTTGCACAAGAATTTCCAGGATAAATGCTACACACACAGTACACATCTCACACATGCATAAATTAACAGTGCAGACAACACTCAACTACAGATATGGCATGTTACCTGCACACTCCATGTCCACATGCTGGGTGGCTCCAGCCTCCATCATGACACGTCTGTGGATGTTGTTGTTGTTGGCCTGGAGCCACAACACTTAGGAGGAGCTCCTCCAGTCTTTTGAGGGGGGGGTGGATAGGTACCTGTGGCAAGCTGTTGTCTGTGGATATCAGACGCACGCTGACGGACATTTCTAATTAAATCAATGCAATGATGGCGTACCTGCTCATATGTCCAGTTATGCATGCCTTTGTCATTTATCCGAAGGACAAGGTCTTGCCACAGTGCAGCCATCTCCTGCTGGTTCTGGCTGGTCCGGGAAAACAGTGTGGAAAAATCCCACACCAGGCTCTGGTGTATCTCCTCATCCTCTGCAGCTGAATAACAGGGATTGCGCTGATGCACCATCACCCTAGAAGGAAAAGAAAAATATGTGAGCAAGTAATATGGCACACATAATACTCTACTGTAATGATATCACTGAACTGCCATATATAGCATCTGTCTGTCTATCAGGGGATACACATGTAAATTAACACATATCAGTGCTCAGCCAACAACTGTGTGACAGTGCCTGCCACACTCCATACAACAAACTAGTATACTCCAGCACTCGGCACACTGTTTGAGGTCCAATGCACAACCTCACACTGGGGGTATGTATCAAGCTAATGGATGGGGAATATTGTCATCCCATGCAATGCATGCAATGCACAGTTACAGTTTCAATGGTAATCCACCCTAGTCTTTGCTGCCATACCCCTATCTACACCGCAGTCATATACAGGGAACCACAGCACAACATATGGCAATGTAGTATGTTTGTATCCCAATAACTGACACATCTTTCTCTGGCCTCACACTGAGGACACACACTACCATGACAGACACAAAGTCATGCTGAGCAATCACACCATTACAGAACTTGCACACAGTCAGTGGCACACTCATTCCACCTCACATAGTTGATATTGCAATGACTACATGTGTGTGTGTGCATTGTGTCATAGGTAGGTACTATGCTATTGGCCCTGGGCCTACAGCAGCATGGTGGTATGCTACCCTGCCCCTTGGGACACATGTAATGTGATTGTACTTGCTCCTGTCACACAGTTACACAGAGGTGACTCATACGGCATATTACCTATCTGCATAACATTCATCACGGGTATGTCTGACATCTACTAATAAGGAACTTTGCTTGTTAATGCTGGGTGGTTTAGTCCAGGGTATGGCTTATTTGTGGATAGGAACCTGTACCTCCAGCACGTGCTCTTTACTGTGGTGACAAGGATGAGGGCCATAGGTCATTTAGGCTGGACAGATTGTGAGGTGTTACCATGGCGGTTGGACAACTGGTATGGGTGTGACATAACTCTGTATATCCAGCAGTGGTAACCTCTGTGTAGGTAGTATGAAAGGCACTCTTTCTGTGGTTTTGTCAGTCATTCTGCATAGGGAATGTGTTTGAGGGGATTATCACTCTTTGTTAGGTATGTCTGTGGCCTTTTCCCTTACTGTAGTTGTCATGGGAGGTACATACCGTGTAGAACATTGTGAGGTGTAGAGGGGTACAGTGACCTAAATTTCCCTAGCTGACACACCATTTGTGATGACACGTACCATGTACAGGGATTACAAGACTGGTGTGCCACTGTGAATATCAAGTGGGAGGCTATTGTACACTTGTTTCCCATGTTCCCTTCTGACACATCCAGTAGTAGGCAGGTAACCACCTATGTGGTGGTTAGTGGTTAAAGTGTTTTGGAATGGGGTATGGTACTCCAGTATCCACACTGGTGTTCAGTCCATGCCTTTGTCACCAGGCACCTGTTGCAATACATCTGCCCACATGTGCCTCTCTCAGTCTATATATGTATATATATATATATATATATATATATATATATATATATATATATATATATATATATATATATATATATCTAGAGAGAGAGAGATATTCATATACATACATATCTATAGACATTCATATCTATATGTGTATGTATCTATAGATATCTATATATGTATGTGTCTATTACATACATATGTATATACATATTCTATCTATCTATCTATCTATATATGTCTATCTATTTATACATACCTCTCTATCTATGTATACATATATATATATATATATATATATATATATATATCTAGAGAGAGAGAGATATTCATATACATACATATCTATAGACATTCATATCTATATGTGTATGTATCTATAGATATCTATATATGTATGTGTCTATTACATACATATGTATATACATATTCTATCTATCAATCTATCTATATATGTCTATCTATTTATACATACCTCTCTATCTATGTATACATATATATATATATATATATATATATATATATATATATATATATATATATATATATATATATATATATATATATATATATATATATATATATATATATATATATATATATATATATATATATATATATATATATATACATACACATACACACACTAACATACTTCTAAACATTAATTGCTGTACAACCTACATTGTATGTTGTACTACAACCTACGTTGATATGTGCACATAGCAACCTTCAACTACATATGTATGTCCAGCCTTCACTAACAGTTGCAGTATGTCCCTTGCCCTGTGCACATCTTCATATACATATAGATACAGACTGCTAACACATATGGAGGGTTCACAGTATGTAGATTATTAGATTATGTAGTTTACATTACCTTTGTTTCTGTCAGCTTTTTTGGATGGCTTGCTGCTGGCTGGCTTGCTGCTGGCTGACTTGCTGCTGGCTGGTTGGCTTGCTGCTGGATGGCTTGCTGCTGGATGGCTGCTGGCTGGCTTGCTGCTGGCTGGCTTGCTACTGGCTGGCTGGCTTGCTGCTGGATGGCTGCTGGCTGGCTTGATGCTGGCTGGCTAGCTTGCTGCTGGCTGGCTGGCTTGCTGCTGTCTGGCTGGCTTGCTGCTGGCTGGCTTGCTGCTGCCTGGCTTCTGCTGGATGGCTTGCTGCTGGCTGGCTGGCTTGCTGCTGGCTGGCTTGCTGCTGGCTGGCTGGCTTGCTGCTGTCTTGATGGCTTTTTTTTTGGTCTCTCTCTCTCTCTCTCTCTCTCGCTCTCTGTCTGTCTCTTTCCCTCCAGTTGCTGCAATGATATTATTGCATGTGTGGACTGGGAGTATAGGCTGCTTTTGTAGGTATCTGCACATGTGCATGTGATGGCCTCAGCACCAATTGTTGGCCAGCATTTACTAATTGCATGCAGCCTGCTGTGTGGTAATTGCAGTTCTCACTGTGATTTCAGGACAGTGCTATAAAACTTTAGGTTAGGTAGGGGTAGGCCTTTCAGTTTTTCAAGGTGGGGACCATGCTGGTTTGCTGTGGACACTGTTGTGTGAGTCAAACGGTTGGTATGTCTCTCATATCTAAGGCTGTGTTGTAGCCACTGAAATGCATGTTGTACTGAAACCTGACCGTTGCTTCTTCCAGTTCATTCTTCTCAGTGTGCATGTTAACTCACACCTAATAATGCTAATGCTGTTTACATGGGAGTATGTACTTTCCTGTGGGACTTGTGGATTAACAGGTATACAACAGTAGCTCTTGCAATTTCTTGCTATGGCTTCACTATTTAGCCTTTACATTCACTCCTTGAAGGCCTGCTATTTGTCTTTACTGGAATGTGTTGCTATGGCTTTCCTATTTTCCATTTACATTCACTCCTTGTAATGCATGATATATTTCTTTCAGCAGCAATTTCTTATATGTTTGGTGTGGTTTGGTGGCACTGCATGTAGTCTGGTGAGGCCACGGTGTGGGGTTTGACACTTACAAGGGTATCTTATTTTGCTGCTGAGCAGTAGTGGGGCCTTGTACTTTGTACTAACAGTTATGAATATCAGGCACATGCAGTGCTTGTAAACTGCTATACTGTCCTTAGTTTATTAGATGGCTACATCCTTTGATATTTCTGGGTGTACTCCTACATGAGGGTGTGCTTGTGGAAGCAATTCTACAGCTATTTGCAGAGTGTGTAACAGCAGACAGGCTGATATGCCTGTGTGTTTCTGAAACTTGCAGGCCTCAGATACTCTCAGGTATATATTTGAGCAGCCTCAGGGAATGGTACATATCAATGGGATACACCCGTGATATATTTCAGATATTCTGCAGTTGTGACTGTGGGGTATTTTGAGCATATGTATTACTACACCATTTCTGACATGCAAGTAGTGTCTACTTTAACTTATTGACAGTTACCATTACGTGGGAATCCCCACCTTTCTGCCTACTGTTAGTACATTTCACAGGGAGTCAGTGGGGCACAGTTAACATTTGTTTGCAAATCAGGGAGATCCCTGTAAATCAGTCACAGTTGGGAGGTCTGGCCTCTTACCTATTCAAATATGGTGGTGTTTATCCTGCTCTGATACTGTGTTGGGTTTGCAAGGTGCTACTGTAACATTATTACCTACTAGCATGGCTGTTTCTCTTATCTCACTAATGTAATGCAATTCCACAAGAATTGCCAGTAAAGATACAAGAAACAAGCTTTGTGTAATAGCCTTCCTATATTCCCTTTACATTCAGTCCTTCTATTTCATGATATATTGCTTTCAGCACAAAGTTCTTGTATATCAGTCATGGCTTAGTGGTAAGTCATGCAGACTAGTGTTTCCAAGGTCCTGGGTTTGAAACTGACAGGGGAATTTTATTTTTCTACTGAGCAGACTACACGCCTTGTCATTCAGAGGACTAAGGCACTTTTAAGCAGTTGTAAGCGGGTTTCCGCTGATTTGCACGGTGCTCACACATGCGCAGTGCCGCTTAGCTTCGCGCGCACAAGCACACACCCGCTGACTACTGCTTAAAAGTGCTTACTCTCGCGCACACCCGCGCTGATTTCTTTTAAAGAAAGGAAAATTGGGAGTTAGGAAAGTGGTGAAAAAGGGGGCACAAAGAGGCTAGGACAGTAGGAAAACAAGCTCGAGATTTGCAGGAAGGATGTAGGAAAGGCCCATAGCTGCCCATTTCTTTATCAGCAACAGCTGTGCATATGTGTGTAAAATTTGGTGTGAAATTTGAAACCTTCCACCCCTGAGAGAGGGGTGAGGACAACAAAATATGTTGTACAGCCAATTGTAATTGTCAGTTGACATGTCCAGCAGACATGTCTGCAAAATGGGCAGCTATGTATGGGGCGTAATTTTTTTGTGGGAACAGAGTGCCCTTTTTTTAATTTTTTTTTTTCAGGTGAGAGTGGAATGTGAGGTACAGGAAGCAGGTATATTTGCGGAGGTAAGTTGGGGAGGTTAACAGACAAGACAAACAAGACGCATACAGGGGAGGAGTATGACACATGTGGGGGTTAAACACAATTGACGGGGATGGATGTTTGGATATCGCGAGCTCATGAGCCCACAGATGGCAACAGTGGAACTGAGATCCCCATCCATGGGCAGTTACCACTGCGCCTTCACTGCCCAGGATGGGGCTGTGCTGGGGGCTGTATAGGACGGGCAGGCACACCAGTGAGTTGCGCCACCCATGCCTCAAGCTGACGTAGGGGTTCAAGCACAGAATGCCTGATCTCGCTATGCACCACAGACCAGACACTTTGGAGGGTGAGTGGACTTTTTCCTTCAGCCACACTTGCAGAGGGGGAATGAGCCCCATCCCCTGCAGTGCTTCCACCTGAAGGTGGCACAGGGACACCGGAGGAGGTTCCGGCCTGGGCACTAGTGCCAGGTGCACTCGCCAGCTGAGGTGGAAGAGGTGGGTCAGCTGGAACCCGCCTTCCCTGTTGTCCTATCTTTAGCAGTATTTTATGACATTTTGGGTTAGTAACAAACAACACCATTCAAAATTAGTTGTAACAGCATGCATCAGTATTCCCATTAACCAAACACCCATGAATTCCAAACATTGAACAGCAAGCATAACACATGTATATTTAGAACAACAGTACACAATGCAACAGCATGCAGGGTTGATTGATGGCAACAGGCCATCAGGTTTGGATATGTGAACAGGGCACATGCATCAACGTACATGCAGATATGTATGAACCAACAGGACAAATGTCCATGGGAATTAATTGTGAATACACATACCCAGTTTGGTGTGGAATGGCATTATTTGTGAAATAGGGTAGGGTGAAGAAATATTACATTAACAACTTAAACTACCTATACATATGCTGTACATTTCTAGTAGCTGCAGATATATATATATACCCTACATGTCTTAGTACAGTTTCCTATATGTAACCTTGGGAATGTTGATGGTGGGAATGTTACTGCTACGTTAATATACATTCCATTTTTATTCATACATGTTCATATTTGGCTGTGTTCAGGTACAGTATCCTGCTACATTTGATTTATATGGCTCTAGGCAACTGGTAGATTTCAGTATTTCATACAACCATACTATCTCCATATTGCAAGGGTACAGCAACATATCCAATTTGTGGGACAGACACATTCCAGGTTCAGTACTTTCTTAAACCCATTTCACTCTTTGGTTGTGGCTGTCTCATTCATTTCAAAATGTACTGATTGCAGTATAACTTTATTTCAGACTTATTACAGCTTTCTTGGTCGATTCATACCTCTTTCTCACACTCTCACTTGTTTTATTTTTACAATTCATGACGGTACTGAATTCTAGGCGTTATTAACATTCCTTACTTGTTACAACAATCCTTTCCAACAGACTCACTTATTTCATATGGCAGATTTTAAAAAGGGATGTATTTGACACATGTTTATCCTCTGTAGATTGTTTACCAGACATTTTAAGGCTGAAGCAGTTATCTGATATTACAATACAGGTGAAAAATCTCTGTTTCACACTTGTTTAATGTTTATTTCTGGATTACAGGCTGCATCACTTATCTAATCATACAGTACTAGCAGAATCTTTCTTCTAGGCTTATTTGACCTTTATTAATATGTGACAACACTGAACTCTCTTACAAGCTGTCTCACTTATATTCTATAACAATTCCAGCAAAATAATTACTAACCTGCCTGGTGATGCAACCGCACCAGCCTATCAGCATAGGCTCGCCGATTCATAGAACGGACACCTGCAGCTGTGATATAAATGAAGTAATATTGGAACATACATCTCCATAGTATAGGCTAAGATAATTTCTTGGTCCTGCTTACGTCTCTTCAGGTCTGCATGGTGGTGACGGACCTGTTCACCAGTCCTTGGTATGCCTGTGGCACTGGTGAGATCATGTGCCAACCGGTTCCACGCCTCTGCCTTGTATGCTCCCCAGTGAACCTGGCCCTGCATGAGTTGAGCCTCATAATCGTGGGCTAGGAGCCAAACCATATATTTGGACTCCTCAACACTCAACCTCTGTGCTTGGAAGCAACTGCCCTCTCCTACACCTGCCATCCTGACTGCAAATGGGTTCCACAATCAGTTATGCTGTGTATTCCCACCTATGGGGCTTATATATGCCGGTTTTCCCACACTTATCTGTGATTGGCCATTTTGGACATGTATCAGCTTATAAAAAACTGCTTTGTCATGCTTCTATTTCCATTCATTCCTATATATATGCTAATACCTCATTTCTCAGTACAACTGTCATGGCTTAGTGGTTTAGTACTTTGACTATGGTGCACAGTATCCTGGATTCGAGCCTGGCCATTGTTTTTTTTTATTTTACTACTGTCTAAACAGGCTAGGAGGTGTGTCTGTGTAAAGGCGGTTTTGATACAGCTTGCTCAACATTGCCCGTCGGTAAGCCGGTTGGCGCGCTGCACAGCTCCACGCAAACGGCTTACGCTGGATAACACATTATTTGGCTATGAGCATGCATATTACGCTGTGTGAAGTGTTGCTCATCTATGGGCACCCATTTTAAGCGTGTTAAACTGCTGCTCACCTGCGGGCAGTCATACTCAGCTTGTTAGAGCACTGCTCAGCTATGGGCACTTATAAAATTTTTTTTATTTTATTGTGTCGGATTTCTTCAAAAATACATGGCCCATTTCATTAAATTTTACTTAAATTATAGTTATATGTATATACATATATGTCAGGAGATTGTTTCATGCTTATTTAACTAAAAATAGAAAATGATGTTGTGGGGTCTCGAACCGTGACTACCTCCTCTTTGGCCAACGTCTCTACCGCTATGCTATTGCTACTTGGCTTAATTTGCATATTTAGATCTTATATGCTTTTCAATGACTGCTAACTGTGGCTGAGCAGAGGGCATACCCGCGCAAACGAGCGCAACTACGGGCAAACATTTTTGAAATTATAAAAAAAAAATTAAACTGTTATTTTTACATTTTACATTACAGTTGGGTTTATAGTCTGTGGGGGGCATGTGTGGTGTTGTGTTTCTTGACATTTCCATTTTCAGGACTCTGACTTTTCTGGGGGTGTGTCCCTTTGCAGAACTCGCCATTCGGACACGCCCCCTACTTTCCTACATGGACCGTGTTAGCCTAGGGTGTGATTCAGCATGCCCTCATGAATATGCATGGCATGCTGACATCATACCATTTAACTGCAGCCTCCGTGTAAGACATGTTAACTCTTACACGGAGGTTTCATGAATTCTGCCCTATATGTCTGCATCTGCTGTATTTCAGCTACTAGTTTGTTTCTCATGTAAATACCATATGCTGTGTTTTATTATCAACTGTAATAGTGCATGCACGTTTGTTAATAAAATGTTATTGTAATGCCCCTTTTACTGACTTATGCCTCTGACACAGATTGTGGCTGAAAAGTGTCCTTTTTCCAGCATTCTAACCCAAGTTAACAAAGTTACACATGTTCAAGTTAGCAGATATGGTTAACAAATGTTAAATAAATAAATACATCACCAAGGAAATAAATAAATAAGATGACAGGAGGAGAGAGACAGGGAGAGACTAAAGAATGGAGAAAAAAAATAAAATTAGAGTTCAGATAAATGAAAATAAAAAAAATAAGCAAGTTTAGCAAAAGAGTTAAGAAGCCAGTAGGAATTTGAAAATACTCTTGTCCTACAAAAGATTGCATTCATACGTGTTTGTCTTGCTTGAGTAAGAAAGTATAAATATTAAAAAAATGTAAATGTAGTCTGGAACAGAAAGCTGCGTAAGGAAAAGAAGTGTGGATTCAGGCAAGTTATAAAATGCTCAGATTAAATAAATGAAAAAAGTGGGTCCAACAGTCATTAAACATGTTACAATTAAACTGAAGAAATGGTGACTAGTGTAATTTGCAGTGCAAGCCTTCAAATCCAAGTAGGAATCCAAACAGAGATAAAACAAATACATTTTATTTACAAATTAAGGTTAAGCTCTTTTGTCCTTACAACTAGTCAAGGGCTTCATCAGAATAATGAAAACAAGCCTAAAAGACAGATAAATACTATTTTCAAACTAATTAAGCTATTTGGTATTACACAATAAGCAAGTGATGTCTGGTTTGAAAATAGTATTTAACTGTCTTTTAAGCTTGTTTTCATTTATTCTGATGAAGTCCTTGACTTGAAAGGATGAAAGCACTTAATCTTATTTTGTAAATAAAAACTAGTTAGTTTAATATATCACTGAAATGGGTATGATGGTCATTTCACAATGTTGTGTGTAACAGTAGTGGTGACCATGACGCAGAGCAGAATATTTGATGCTAGAATGTTTCAGCAATGATTTGATAAAGTAAGTCAGTATGATATTTCAGCATGTTCATAGCCAAAGTCAGTTTTCAATGAAAATAGCTGCTGTGAAGCTACTGCAGGTACTGAGGTAAGAATTACAAACATACTCGTAAGTGGCGTGTGATTGTACTACATTTACTTTAATAGATCTAAGAAAACTAGAGCAAAAGTTATGCTGCTCACAAATAAACTGATATAAAAAGAAAATTACCGTACAAAGGAAGGCACAGATTGTAGCAAAAAAACACTTTATTGACGATGATAGACAATTTAAATGTTGCCCGTTGCATATCTACAAAAGTCAGAAAGGCATATTCATTAACCCGTCCATCTCTAAAGAGCATGTCTGCTTACTGCAGGGAGATTATTTTACCATGTCATACTTCACGGAGTCAGCCCACTATTGAATATAACACTGCATTTAATAAACTGTGAATAAGCCATTAAAAAAAAAAAAAAACTTGAAAAGGTATGAGTTTCCTTTCTAGAAAAATCATTAGTCTAGAAAATTTGACCTATGCTGTCAGATTTCAGTAATTGTTATTATATTAAATTTCTTGTAGGATACTCAAAGATTAACTCTTTTATTTTTATTTTTTTTTTATAAGGCAATGACTGAATCAGTTTACTTTGAAATGCTATGCCTAGAATGGCCTACAAAGACAGTTAATATCAGATCAGGGAACCTAATGCTTGCAATATAATATCTTAAATAGACATGAAAATGTAACAGGTTCAATATACAAATACTTCTCAGCTGTACTTCATTATAAAGAATGTTTCTTAATGTGAACCTCAAAAAAGTTCAGTGTTTCACACACTTCTGCATTGACAGGGTATTTCACACATCCATTTTAAAAACATTTTTTAAACTAATATCCATGGTAAATAATGCCAAATCATACACATTTATCAAACATGTGTATAAATAAAAAGGAAGACATTTTAGCACATTTCACTATCCCGGGAACTTCAAGAACTATTTATAAATAAAAAAGAATACATTTTAGTGCATTTAACTATGCTGGGAGCTTCTTGGTTGATGTGGTTAGCAGGCTGTTAGCAAGTTTATTACATTTTCCGCATTTGTTCTATATTATGAGAGTCAGTGTTTTGGAGCTGGAGAGTAAAGAGCCAAGCCTGCTACTTTCCCAAATCTATAGGAAAAGCTTCTGTCTAGGAAAGACTATACATACATATACATACATTTGTGTGTGTGTGTGTGTGTGTGTGTGTGTGTGTGTGTGTGTGTGTGTGTGTGTGTGTGTGTGTGTGTGTGTGTGTGTGTGTGTGTGTGTGTGTGTGTGTGTGTGTGTGTGTGTGTGTGTGTGTGTGTGTGTGTGTATTCACAGCTAAAGCTTGGACAATTGATGCTCTGGTCAATGGATAATACCTGCTGGTGTTCCCCTGACTACTCAAACAAAGTTGGCAAGTAAAACTAACGGTTGTCTCTGGTCCTCCACCATGGAGGACCAAGAGTGACTTTACTATTTTTTCTACAGAAACTTTAGCAAAGATCCTATCCTTGCTATAGTAGTTAACACATTACCATGCAGCCAGTGCCTTAAATAATTTAATTGTTAATTGACACTGCTTAAATGAATATTTGCTCCCACCTATTAATGGTCTTACACTCTCCGAACCACTGACCTGCCATAACAGATCAGGCACCTCTTCTACATTGCTGATCATGTTCCTTAATGGCTTGTAACCAGGGTAGTGTTCCCATCGTACCACCCTAGCTACAGCTTTACACACACACACACACACACACACACACACACACACACACACACACACACACACACACACACAATAAAGCATGCACAAAAACACACACACAGGCATGCATGTATATGCACACATATTTACACACACGCACTCGCATACACACACACACACACACACACACACACACACACACACACACACACACACACACACACACACACACACACACACACACACACACACACACACACACACACACACACACACACACACACACACACACAGTAGTCATACACACATACAAAAGCATGTACACAAACACACACACAGGCACGCATGCATACGCACACACATGTAGGCATGCACACACACACACACACACACACACACACACACACACACACACACACACACACACACACACACACACACACACACACACACACCTACATACAGGGAGTCCTACACTTTATTAGAATGCAATCTGTCAATGTAGTTTTTATTAAAAAAGAATCTGAGTGGTACCGTCTTTTGCTTGATGACAGTATAAGGGAACGTTAATAAGCATTTTATTCATTTTGCTTTTGGTCAGTGCTGTGGTAGAGAACATTGGATCTGAAAGGATTAGATCCTCTATTTCCATTTATTTACAGTGCTGTTGCTGTTGCATTCTTTGTGTAAAGGAAATCAGAGGATTCAATCATTTAGGTGTCCTGTGATTTAAACAGTGACAGTGATACTGCTATTAAGAGATAAGGTTACAGTAGGCGGAAGGGAGTTTGTCTCTTTTGCTGCTGTTGTGCAGTCTTGGCATTAGTGTATTCACAATCATGGGAGATGTGGTGGCATAGTTGTGCTTACCTCCCTGCAAAATGTCTTGTTTGACCTGCTTTAAACTTTTGCATTTACCATCGAAGTCAAGGGTTTGCCTTTGATACACTGAATCTCAATGTTAGCTTACACCAATGGTTCATTATTGACCATAAATCTACCCCAAAATTTTGAGCCGCCATCAAGACACACATTAGGGCTTTCTCCCACATGACAAGCATTTTCCACCTTTCATTACTCTCATTTTGTGCATAAACCACTTTTATTACAAATCTTAACTTTCACAGTTCAAACAAAGCTGCATTTATAAATTATAATATGTCCATACTAAGATAAACTTGTCACATCAATATGCAAGTTTGATAACTTTCTGAAATGCTTTCAGATGTATAATGACTCCCAAACTTAGATGACAGAATTTAAATACCTCACCAATGTTCAGTAACTCTCAGTTCTCCAGTGGCAGCTGGTGACTTCAAAGAAAGGGGGGCTGCAGGAAGCAACTCAATGAGTAGAACTAACTGCAGTCAAACAAAATTCAGATCATTCACTTTCATCCACTGAATGCCTTAGTATGTAGCCACTCATTATAGCCTCTTTATTGACTATATACAGCTCAGACATCTGATTGCAGTCAAGAAGACAACTTTAGGTGAAATGAAACTCTAGACAAAGGACACCATGGGCCCTCTTTTGCACACTAATCCCTCCTCACACCTTCCCAGTATCCTTCCTCTGCTTTCCATTCATCCTGGCCCCACACCATCATTATAGATTACTTATTTCATGCCTTTTCACTCTTTGCATTAGCTTTCTCTGTACTTTTAAAACAACCTTACTGGCTAGGGCTGCTCTATATTTAAGGTAAAGGAATTAAATGAATTAAAGAGAGGTCTGAGTACTTATCAGCTATCAGAAGCCATAGGGTTCTAAAGGCTCTGAAGTGCATATTTTACTTTTCTAACAACTTTTTCCTCTAATGATAACCAAGGAATCTATCAAGGTCCAACCCAATAATCTCATACTGGGTGACTTCAACTACCCTTCCATCAGCTAGAAAAACTATTCAAGTGCCAATGTACAGGCCCAACACTTTCTGGAATTTATCAGTTCCAATGCCTTGGACCAGCTCATTCTGACCCCCACTAGAGGAAGCAGCATCCTCAACCTGGTAATCACCAACATGGGAGACCATTGCTCCACACTCCCTGGTTAAATCTGATCACAAACTGATCACCATGGAAATCTCCATCTCACCTACACCCCCTGCTAAGGTGACCACCCTGATAAACTTCTCTAAAGCTGACTTTGGGCTCCTAAAACAGAGGTGGCTAACTTCTCAGCACCCATGCCAATGGAAAATAGCTCTATGACTGCCAAATCATACATCAATGCACTGTATGAGTATGTACACGAAAGCATGGATCTTGCCATACCAAATAGAACTAAGACTGTCTCCTCCAAAAAAAAGGAAGCCAATCTAGTGGTCTCCAGCCATCAATAAACTCTAGAACAGAAGGAAGAAACTGTTTCAGAAAAAAATGAAGTCACAAGACTGGAAAACCTCCCTTATCAGTTTCAACAGAAAGCTGAGATCCCTTATCAAATCCTCTAAATCCAGCTATGAAGGCAGAATTGTGGCTGACACAAAAAAATAACCACAAAGCCTTCTATAGCTATATCAAAAACCTCAAAGGTAATAGGTAGATTTGCTCACAGTTATTGCACAATGGCACCTCCTATACTGAGCCAACAGATATAGCCAACACACTGGCTGACAGATTCAGTATGAACTTTACTCCTCTCTACCCCCAAGGGCCCTATCACAATACCAGATGAAAGCCTGGTACCCACCATGTCTGTGTCACAGGTAAAAGCTGCATTGTCCAAAGCCAAGAATACAGCATCCATGGGACCTAATAATATCCCTGGCTGCATCCAACATGAGCTACAAAACAAACTGGTACCACACATGTGTGCCCTGTTTAATCACAGCCTTACCACAGGCTATGTCCCTAATGAATGATGCACTACTACAGTCATCCTGCCCCATAAAGGGGTAGCAACTACAGACCCTGGGAACTATCGCCCCATTAGCCTGACAAACCTAGTATGAAAAGCTATGGAATGCATCATCATGGACCTGCTTAACAAAGATATAGGCAATCTCCAAACTCTTGATCCCACACAGTTTGGCTTTGTCAAGGGGAGATCCTGCCTGCTGAACCTGGTTGACTTCTTCGAGGCAGTCACCAAGGCTGTGGATGATGGTAAGGCAGTGCATACAGCCTACCTTGCCCTGGCCAAGGCCTTTGATACCATTCTCCACTCTGGTATCATTGATAAACTCACCAAACTAGGCATCAATCCTTACATCACTAGGTGGGTTATAAATTGGCTCACAGACAAACCCACAGAGTGAAAGTTGCGAGTGCAGTCCCACAGGGCTCGGTCCTGGGCCCTCTCCAGTTTGGCATCTACTTCTCAGAAGTCCAGGTCAAAGCAGAAGGACTCTGGATGACCAAGATTGCTGATGACTGCAAGCTAGGAGTCATTATCAACTCCCCAAGTGATGCAGACATCCTACAAAAGGGTCTCTCTGAGACCAATGACTGGTGTCGGAAGTATTGCCTGAAGCTTAACACCAAAAAATGGTTATCATCCCCTTTGGAAAAAACTCAGTTCTCACGAATTACCACGTTGATGGGAGCCCACTGAACACTGAAGGGGCCATAAGAGATCTGGACACCCAGGTCGACAGCCACCTTATTTTCGACCACCACATTGCCACTGTGGTCAGAAAGTCCTTCTATGTGGCACATCTTATAACCAAAGGTTTCGCATCCAGGAAGAAAGAGGTCATCACCCCTCTCTAATTTTTGAAAATTAGGGAGAGTGACAGCATCAACTCTCCCCACGTACAGATATACGCAAATATAACTATCAATTATTGACACTTATATGACATAGCTGTATACTTCAGATGCTGGTGCGTAAATGAGAAACAGAGAGAGAGAAAGCAAGAGAGAGAGATGACATAGCTGTACACTTCAGGTTGCGCCAAATAGTTTCATAGGTTCATACTAGGCTAATGATCACCAGGGTCTTTACAAAGCTAGTCATGCAAACCATCCCAGTTTTGTATCAGAGTTCCTTGGACACCTGTATGGTGGAGTATCTTAGTAAAGAGGTAGTTAAGGGTTATGTGGTATGACATGTTAATTGGGGATTAATTTACTTACTGTCAAACTTTTCCATCAAAGACATTGGGACCAGACCAGAGGTAAATTTGCAATTTTCCTCTCAATGATCAAGGGTTTTTTTTAATAGGGTTAGAGATGAACTGTGCTTCATGTAGATGGAGATCTTATTCCATTGCATGAGAATTCTTTGAGACACATATCAGACTTCCAGGAGGTTCTAATTGTGTTAGAGACAAAGTTCAGGTCCTTCGATCTAGAGCTTCTGGTGTTGTTCATCTTGTGAATGTGCAAGAGATCCATCAGAGCTAGATTTGAAAATGCCATATATACTAGGCATAGATCGCCTTTGAGTTACTTGTAGGAGACTGAATACAGAGATAGGACATTAAGCAATCTGCGTATGACAGTGTATTTATAACCTGGACTCTCCTGGAGAGAAACCATAGTGTTGCAAGTGTCTGGTTAGGTACATGTCAATGTTGGCATTGTACTCAATGATGTATCTGATAAGGGCTGAGTAGATTAGTATTATTACTTCCTTGGACTTGGATGCCATACCCTTGCTAAAGAGTTGGGCAACATAGAATGATTTTCTTACTATCTTGGCTAAGTGTTGGTAAAATACCAAGAATGACTGAATGAATGAATGAATAAAAACATAAAATAAATAGCCAGACAGGAATGTATGTTCTCAGCTCTGGAGTTTATTTGGGAGTTACATGCTCCTAAGCATAGGGGAATGCATTATATAGATGATTTCCTTTTGGTCAGTGGAGGTAAAGAAGGTGTGGAAGTTGGCACTCAGTATTTCTTTACATTTGTGCAATGCATTAGGAGTTCCTTTCACTCAGGAAAAGCCAAGCAGCCCCACTAGGACACTCACATTTGTAGTTGTTTTAGTGGATGCCAAACAGGGGTGGTTTTAATTGCTGCAGGACAAATTGGGGAAGTTAAGGGATAAGACTGGGGCTCTGGTTAGGCCCTTCTAAGGTCAGAATAATAGAGACAATGGAGATATTACATGTGCTAAAGTTTGCTTGCAGTGCAGTAGGTTCAGGTAGGACATTTGCAGATCAGTTACAAGCCTGTTGACAGAAAGGATGAAAAGGCATCATAGAGTGAATATGGCTAAGACAGTCAAGGAAGGTTTGGGGATATGGCAGGAGATTCTGCATTAATTTAATAGGGTAGCTATGTGGTAGGAAGACTCTGTATTTTTGAATGACCTGCTGCTGTGCATGGATACAGCAGGAGACTTAGGTATATGAGCTTTGCCTTCTCTTGGCCAGAACAGTGGTAAGGAAAATTGAGAAAATACATTACATTTTGGAAATGATGCCCATTTGGATGAAAACTTGGCATGATTGTAATTGCTAGACACTTTATTCATTTTTTAATGTGTAGTGCATTTGTGTCAGCAGACTTGCTACTTTTGGAACACTAAATTTTGTGACAGGGATCCAGTTTAGTACTGACAGAATGGGGACCATTGACTGATACTGGTTTGGATCTTTTTAATGTCTGTTTTC
The DNA here is from genome assembly GCF_019279795.1 of Protopterus annectens. NCBI lineage: Eukaryota > Metazoa > Chordata > Ceratodontiformes > Protopteridae > Protopterus > Protopterus annectens. The sequence continues at coordinate 852,018,653 of NC_056727.1, read as the reverse complement.
ATTTAGGTGTTGGCACTGGATACTAAAAATGCCTAGTTTTGTATAAACAGCATTGGCAGTTTTCTGCCAACAAAGAAAAAATGGAGGACAGTCAGCCATTTAAGTAGACTGATGGGTTATGGGGCAAAGGCCTCCTGATGGGAGGTAGTCCCTTTCCCTCTCTTCCTTTCTTGGTCCAAGGATTTAGGACTAAGCAGTATTAAGACACTGTCCTGGCAAGATTATGGAATGGAAGGTAAACAGTTTATAATTTGCGCTGCTGTTTGTTGTCGCAACACAATTGAGCAGTATGGTAATGGGTCTTTCAGCTGAAATGGTTTGATATAAGTATTTGCACATGCGTTTTGCTGCTCTTACTGTTGTAATTTTTGTTCTTGCAAAAACGATGGTCACATTGTAAGTTAGTGTAGTTATTACATTTTGCAACGGAGGCCAAGGACAATGCAATTTCTAGACACAGCTATTGAAGGATATGGTGTAAGAAAACCTATGCCAACCTATATGCGAAACATTCTGAAAGACACACTCTGCCTAATGAAAAATAAAAATATAAAGAGAAGCTGCATCTTGTGTTTCAGAAAAACATCAAATGCTGTTTAAGAGGTATTATCCCTACATTCTACTTCTTTACAATCTATTCAATAATTAATGATAAAAGTCTCATATTCATGTTACTTGGGCATATAGTTACTACTGTCTGCCAAATTTATGAAAGCAAATGACATCCACAGTTTAAAAGAGCTAGTTAAATCAGTTCAGTAAAGCTGTGTGAGTAAACACTACAATGTATAGATTTTCCTTAAGATTTATCCCAAAAATAAAGAGATGTAAGAAAAACATGTATCAGACTTGTAACACAGATACTGATTATCATGTCATGCCTTCATCATTAAGCATTTATCACCACTCTTCCTGTGCCATCAATTAGGTGAACTCCGCTGCATTAAATATAATAGATAATTCAATAACTGCAAATAAAATACATACACAAGCCCCCAAAACAACACTGCTCACCTACATCACAATTTTAGAAATTATGTTTTACATAAAAATGACAATAAAAGATAATAAACCATGAACTTCAAGTAACCTAGTGGAAAATTATATTTCTAGCAAAACAAATGTGAATGTTAATAAAATCTATATAATGAATGGCTACAAAACTAATTAGAGTATAATGCTGATTCTGATGGACAAGGCTTTTTACTAAAATAAGGGAAAAAAAAACACCATGAAACAAAGAGTAGTACTTACCATAGAAAAAGAGCAAGATGGTAATAATAACAATACTAATTATAATAAAATAAAACTAGAAAGACAGCAAAATTCATAAACATCTGTGTCAACATCACAGTGAAAAAAAAAATGAGATAAATACAATAGAAGACTATGGGCAGGATTCACAAAGCCTCCGTGTAAAAGTTACAAGGCTTACACGGAGGCTGCAGTTAAACGGTGTGACGTCAGCATGTCATGCATATGCATGAGGGCATGCTGAATCACACCTAAGGCTAACACGGTCCATGGAAGACAGTAGGGGGCGTGTCCGTAGGCCGAGCCCTGCAAACGGACATGCCCCAGGAGAGTAAAAGTCCCAAAAGTAAACCCCCATGACAGAGCCCGTGTAAATGTGAATAAACACAACACAACACATGCCCCCACAGACTACGAACATAAAATGAACAAATGAACATCTTATCATTTTTTTTTAAATTGTAAAGATGTTTGCCCGTGAGTGTGCTCGTTTGCGGGGGCATGCCCGTAGCTTAGCTACAGTTAGCAGTCTGTGGAAAAGCATATAAGAACTAAATATGCAAAGTAAGCCAAGAAGCAATAGCGTAGCGATGTGAAATAAGCACGAAAAAAGTCCCTGACATATATGTACACATATAAAATTATATTTTATGTAAAATGTAATGAAATGGGCCATATATTTTGAAGTAATTTGAGATAATAAAAAAAAATGTCAGATGTGCCTATAGCTGAGCTACAGTCTAACAAGTTGAGTACATCTGCCCGTAGGTGAGCAGTGGTTTAACAGGTATAAAATGAGTGCCCGTAGGTGAGCAGTGGTTTAACAGGTGTAAAATGAGTGCCCGTAGGTGAGCAGTGGTTTAACATGCTGAAACTGTGTGCCCATAGCTGAGCTGAGCATAATATGCGTGCTGACAGCCAAATGACACGTAAACCAGCGTACCCCGTTTGCGCAGAGCTGCTCGCTGCGCCAACAAGCTAACCGACGGGCAACGTTGAGCAAGCTGTAACAAAACTGCCTTTATACAAACACACCTCCTAGCCTGTGTAGACAGTCATAAAATATAAAAAGCAGTGGCCAGGTTCGAACCCAGGATACCATGCCCCATAGTCAAGGTACTGAACCACTAAGCCATGACAGTTGCACTTAGAAAGGCAGTAATAGCATATATATAGGAATGAATAGAAAGAGGAGCATGACAAAGCAGGTTTTGTGAAGCTGACACAATTCCAAAATGGCCAATCACAGATAAGTGTGGGAAAAACGGCATATATAAGCCCCATAGGCGGGAATACACAGCATAACCGATTGTAGAACCGACTTGCAGCCAGAATGTCAGGTGTAGGTGAGGGTAGTTGCTTTCGAGGACAGAGATGGGGCATTGAGGAGTCCAAATATATGGTTTGGCTCCTTGTCCACAATCATGAGGCCCAACTCATGCAGGGCCAGGTCCTGTGTGGAGCATATAGGGCTGAAGCATGGGACCGGTTGGCTCATGATCTCACCAGTGCCACAGGGATACCAAGGAATGGTGAGCAGGTCCATCACCACCATGTGGACCTGAAGAGATGGAAGTAGGACAAACTGAACCATTGGATCCAGGAGGCCCGGCAAATGCCCAACGCCCCACTACTGAGTAAGTTACATGTAATTATTTATGTAAGAAATTAACCTAGCTGATATTATGGAGATGTGTATTCCAATATTACTTTATTTATATTACAGCTGCAGGTGTCAGTTCTGCGAACTGTAGAACCTATGGCGATAGGCTGGCACGGTTGCGCCACTAGGCAGGTCAGTAATTCTCTCCCTGTAACTGTAAATAAATATATAAGTATGACAGTTAGCAAAAGAGTGCAGTGTAGTCACTAATTAATAAAATGTGCAAGTAACAGTGTAAGAGGGTTTGCAAGTATTGCTTGATTACAAAAGTGTGATGCAGCCTGTAATCCAAACATAAAAATGAAACAAGTCTGAAATAAAGATGTCCCACCTGTAATATAATAGTACATAACCTGCAGCAGGCTGAAAAGTACAGCTGCAGAAGCTGAGTAAAACACATGTGTGAAATATATCCCTGTTGAAATACAGAAACATGACAGAAGTGAGACTGTTGGAAAGGATTGTTAGAACTACAGGTAAAACATGTCAATAAAGCCTAGAATTAAGTACCATCATGAACTGTAAAAATAAAACAAATGAGAGAGTGTGAGAAAGAGTTATGAATCCACCAATAAAGTAGTACTAACTCCTGAATAAAGTATACTGCAGTCAGTACAGAATGAAATGAATGTGACAGGCAGAACCAAACAGTAACATGTGCTGAAAATGGTACCGCAGCTGGAATGTGTATCCCAAAATCTGGATATGTTGCTCTCAGTCTGCAATATGCAGATAGTATGGTTGTCTGAAATACCAAACATCCACAGTTGTCTATAGCTATATAAAGCAAATGTAGCAGGATGATGTAGCTGAACAGAGCCAGATATGAATGTGCATGAATAAAAATGAAAATGTATATTGATGTAGCAGTAACATTCCTATCACCAACTTGAAGTAGTTATCACATTGGAAACTGTAGGCAGAAGTGTAGTGTGTATATATCTGCAGCTATTAGAAATGTACAGCATATGTATCGGTATTTGAAGTTGTTAATTAAATTTTCTTCACCCTACCCTATAACCACATATAATCCATTCCACGTGAAATTGGTATGTGCAATCACAATTAACACCCCTGGACATTTGTCCTGCTGGTTCATACATATTTGCGTGTACGTTGATGCATCTACCCTGTTCATACATCCAAACCTGATGGCCTGTTGCCATCAATCAACCCTGCATGTTGTTGGATTGTGTATTGCTGTTCAAAATATGCATGTGTTATGCTTGCTGTTCAATGGTTTGAATATCTGGGTGTTTGGTTAATGGGAATACTAATGCATGCTGTTACAACTAATTGTGAATGGTATTGTACATTACTAACCCAAACTGTCATGACATAATGCAAAACATAGGACGACAGGGAAGGCGGGTTCCAGTGGACCCACCTCTCCCTCCTCAGCTGGCGAATGCACCTGGCAGTAGTGCCCAGGCCGGACCCTCCTCCAGTGGCCCTGTGCCACCTGCAGGTAGAAGCACTTCAGGGGATGGGCTCGTCCCCCCCTCTGCAAGTGTGGCCGGAACAGAACATCCACTCACCCTCCATAATGTCCAGACTGTGGTGCGTAGGGAGATCTGGGAAGCTGTTCTTGGGCCCCTATGCCAGCTTGAGGCACGGGTGGCAAAACTAACAGGCGTGCCTGCTGCCCGGCCTACACAGCCCCCAGCACAGCCCCGTTCTGGGCAGTGAAGGCACAGTGGCAACTGCCCATGGGTGGGGATATCAGTTCCACTGTTGCCATCTGTGGGCTCATGGGCTCTAGATATCCAAACATCCGTCCCCATCAATTGTGTAACCCCCCCATATGTGTCATACACCACCCCTGTATGCGTCTTGTTTGTCTTGTCTGTTAACCTACCCAACCTACCTCCCCAGCTATACCAACTTCCTGTACCTGACATACCACTCTCACCTGAAAAAAAAAAAGGGCACTCTGTACCCACAAAAAAATTATGCCCCATACATAGCTGCCCATTTTGCACACATGTCTGCTGGACATGGAAACTGTCAATTACAATTGGCTGTACATCAAGTATTATTGTTGTCCTTACACCTCTCTCAGGGGTGGAAGGTTTCAAATGTCATACCAAATTACAAACATATGCATAGCTGTTGCTGATGAAGAAATGGGCAGCTATGGGCCTTACCTACATCCCTCCTGCAAAACCCAAGCTTGTTTCCCTACTGTCTTGCCCTCTTTGTGACCCCTTTTTCACCACTTTCCTGTCTCCCCATTTTTATTTCTTTCAAATAAATTAGCGCGGGTGTGCAGAAGAGTAAGCACTTTTATGCAGTTGTAAGCGGGTGTGCGCGGAGCTAAGTGCCAGTGCGCATGCGTGAGCTCCATGCAAACCAGCGCTAACCTGGTTACAACTGCTTAAAAGTGCCTTAGTCACTCTGAATGACAAGGCCTGTAGTCTGCTCAAAATCAAAATAAAATTTCACTGTCAGTCCCGAACCCAAGACCTTAGAAACAGAGTCTGCATGACTTACCACTAAGCCATGACTGTTATATAAAAACATTGTGCTACAATAAATATATCATGTAATAGTAGGAATGAATGTAAAGGGAATATAGGATGTGTAGTACACAAAGCATGTCATGTATATTTACTGTCAAATGTAGTGGATTTCTATAATAGTAGTGTGTGAACAGAAACAGCCATGCTAGTTGGTAGCTAGTAGGTAATAATGTCACTGTAGCACCTTGCAAGCCACACACATACTCACAGCAGGATAATCACTGCCCATACCCCACAACCTCTTACAGCAACACATCCGGACTAAGTAATAAAAAATGTTGAGCAAAGGCCCAAAAACAGGGACACATTCCAAATATTGCTCCAACAAACTTAGTTGAGAGAGTAACAGGTTTTGCATTATGTTGGATGTTTGGAAGGGTATGAAGTCTGAAACTGAAATGTTTGTCACTATAGTCTGACTTGAGCCCAGAGTGATTTGCCAGTAAAAGCTGTTTATGAGATATGGACCAAAATATGAGGCAAAAATGTGGACATCCTGCAAATATGTGTACACTTGAGAGGTCTGACACTGCCATATTTGAATAGTTAAGAGCCTAGGCATAGCAACAGTGACTGAGTTACAGGGATGGCCCACATACTCCCTGTGAAATGTACAAACAGTAGGCAGGAATGTGTTACAACACATGCAATTGTAACTATGAAGTACTGAAAGTATGCACCACTTGCACGTTGGAAATAGTGTAATAATACATATGCTCATGCTAACCCACAGTCAAAACCTCAGAATACCAGGCAATTTAATGGGTGTACCCCACTGATATGTACCATTCCATGAGGCAGATAAAAGATTCACCTGAGAGTCTCTGGGGCCTGCTCAGCAGCATACTCAAATACCCTAATAGATGTCAAGGCCCACACCATGGCCAGACCACACTGCATGCAGTAGCACCCTAGCAGATATAGCAAGCATTCCAAGGTGTGAATGTACATGGAAAATAGGAAAGCCACAGCAACACACTACAGTCAAGACACCTAGCAGGCATACAAGTAGTGAATGTAAAGGGCAAATATTGAAGCCATAGCAACAAAGTGCAAGAGCCACTGCTATATACCAGTTACACCACATGTCCCACAGGAAAGCACACCCACCCACATTAACAGTAGTAGTAGTCTTAGGTGTAAGTGCACATACACACTTAGTACAGGAAACTGGAGAAAGGAATGGAGAAATGTTAATCTACAACACAGCCAGAAATATGAGAGAGATACTAACCTTTACACTCACAGAACAGTGTCCACAGCATACCAGCATGGTCCCTGCCCTTAAACTCTGAAAGGGCTATGCCTATCTCACATACCTTTTTATAGCACTGTCAAGGAATCACAGTGAGAAATGCAATCACTACACAACTGGCTGCATGCAATTAGCAAATGCTGGCTAACAATTGGTGCAGAGGCCATCACATGGACATATGCAGATACCTACAAAAGTATGCTGTACTCCCAGTCCACACATGCAATACTTTCATTGCACCCTCTGGAGGTAGGGAGAGAGAGAGAGAGAGAGAGGGGAAAAAAAAAAATACACAAACAAAAGCACTCATCAAAACCCACTCGAAAGCTGACATCTGCCAACTGGAGCAGCAGCAGGACACCAAACTAAATGGCAACGCAAGCAGCTGTGACAAACGCAGGTAATGTAAAGTAATACTTTAAAAGTCTACATACTGTGAACCCTCCATATGTGTCACTGGTCTGTATCCATATGTATATGAAGATGTGCATAGGGCAGGGGACATACAGCAACTATCAGTGAAGGCTGTACATACATATGTATGTGAGGGCATCTATGTGCACATATCAATGTAGGTTGAATGTAGGTTGCAGTGCAATGTACAAAGTAGGTTTCACAGTTATGTATGTTTAGCAGCATGTTAGTGTGTGTATACAGTTTTGTAAACAAACATGTTGATATACCTATCTATCATATGGATACGTATGTATGTATGTCAATATATGTATGTATGTATGTATGTATATATATATATATATATATATATATATATATATATATATATATAATATGCATACATGTATACATACATAGAGAGGGATGTAGGAATACATAGACAGATGTAGACAGAATATGTAGAAACATATATATGTAATACACACATACAGATATAGATATATGTAGATACATACACATAGACAGACAGATCTGACTATCTACAGATATGACTGTATATGATGATCTCACACACCCCCGTCCCACCCCCACTGTCACTCTCACTCCCTCTCTGTCACACTCCCCCCTCCATATCTATAGCAATATATGTACATCAATATATATATATATATATATATATATATATATATATATATATATATATATGTGTATATGTATGCAGACATATATATATATATATATATATATATATATATATATATATATATATATATATATATATATATATATATATATATATATATATATACATATATATATATATATATATATATATATATCTATACACACACACACATATATATATATATATATATATATATATATATATAGAGAGAGAGAGAGAGAGAGATGTATATATATTCTGAGTGAGGCACATGTGTACAGGTGTATTGCAACAGGTGCCTGGTGACAAAGGCATGGAGTGAACACCAGTGTCAAAACTGGAGTACCATACCCCATTTCAAATCACCTACACCAGTAACCACCAGATATGTGATTGGCTGCCCACCACTGCATGTGTCAGGGGTGAACAGGTTCATAAATGTGTACAATAGTCCCCCCAATGATAGTCACAGTGGCACACTATTCCTAGAATACCTGGACATGGTATGTGTCAGCAGACATGGTGTGTCAGCTATGGACATGTAGGTCAGTGTACCCCTCCACACCACACAATGGCTGCCATGGTATGTACCTCACATGACAGCTACAGATATGGAGAAGGACATAGTGACATGTACAACACTGTGACAATGCACTCAAATACATTACCAATGCACAGTGACTGACAATACCACAGAGTACACACATACTACCCACATAGAGGTTACCACTCCTGGATTTACATACTTAAGTCACACCCATGACAGATGTCCAGCAACCATAGTAACAACTCACACCATCCACAACCTAAATGACTGCTGTGTGTCATCCTTGACACAGCAGTAGAGAGCACATGGTGGAGGTACAGGTTCCTACCCACAGAGAAGACATACCCTACAATAAACCACACAACGTTAAGAAGCAAGACTCCCCATGAGTACATGTCACACATACCCCTGCTGAATGTTAGTCAGATAGGTAATATGCCATATGAGTCACCCTGTGTAACTGTTTGACAGGAGCAGGTACCATCACATCACATGTGTCACAATGGTCAGGGTAGCAGAACAGTATGCTGCTGTAGTCCCAGAGACAATAGCATATTGCATTGTATTGTATTGTAATGTATTGTATTGTGTTGTATTGTATTGGTATGTAGAGGTGCCTCCTTCGTGGAGTGGAACCACTGCTGCTGTACGCCAGTGTACAGGTACATATCCTGTAGTCAGGCTAGTGTTACATAGCACTTCTATATGTGTGTTTAGCTCCTCTTGGAGTTCATGTAGCATAGGTTCATAGGTTTATACTAGGCTATCTGCCCTAAGGCATTTATACGCCTAGCCCAAAGTTTTGTGGCTTACGCCACCCCTTATGTTAAAAAATACTGTGCCCATTAGTTTGTTGTGCCTCTGTCCAGCAGTGACACAGAGATGATTCCCGGTGTAAACCTATGATCTCCCATCCACCGGTCAAGATTTCTCTTGAACAGAGCCAGCGAGGTGCTCTGCCTCACATGGACTGGGATTTTATTCCACAGCATAGGGAGTCTCTGGGTGACAAATCTATCCCTCCAGCATGTCCTATTTATATCTGTGCTAAGGTTTAAGTCGCTTGCTCTAGTGGATCTGGTGGATTTGAATTTTTTGAGGTGGAGCATGTCCATTAATTCCGGGTTGGACATGGCCTTGTATGTCAGGCACAGGTCACCTCTGAGCAGGCGGTATGCGACTGAATAGAGCTGGAGTTTCTTCAGTCTGGCAACATATGACAGATTTTGGAGTCCCTTTATCCTTTTGGTGAGGAACTTTTGGGGTCTCTCCAATTGCTGCAGGTGTCGGGTGAGATACATCCCGAATGGGGCATTGTACTCGATCATTGGTCTGATAAGTGAAGAGTACAGGGGAACAATGACCTCACTTGATCTAGATGTGAATCCCTTCATGATCAGGTGGGCAATGTAGAAGGTCTTTCTAACTACTGTAGCAATGTGAGTGTCAAAATAAAGGCCACTGTCAACCTGGGTCCCCAGGTCCCTGATAACCTCTTCTGTGCTTAATGGAATGCCACCTATATAGTAGCTTGGGGTTACCTTGTTTTTCCCGAAGGGTATGACTATACATTTTTTGGCATTTAACTTCAGGCCATGGCTCTGGCACCAGTTATCAGTTTCCGTGAGACCCCTCTGAAGGATATCTGTGTCCGATGTACTTTCCACTATGGCACCCAGTTTGCAGTCATCTGCAAACTTTGTCAGCCATAGTCCTCCTATGTTTGCCTGTACTTCTGAGAAGTAGATGCCGAACAACAGGGGGCCAAGGACTGAGCCCTGTGGGACACCACTTGTGACTGGCTTGGAGTCTGACATGGCGCCAGCAACTCTAACCCTGTGGGTTCTGTCCTTTAGCCAGTTTGCAACCCATCTTGTGACATATGGGTTTACATTTAAGCTGGTAAGTTTCTCTATAATACCCGAGTGGGGTATTGTGTCGAAAGCTTTTGCAAGGTCAAGGTAGGCTGTATAGACTGCCTTTCCCTCATCAATGGTCTTGGTGACTGTTTCGAAGAAGTCGACCAAGTTCAAAAGGCATGATCTGCCCTTGACAAAGCCAAACTGGGTTGGGTCCAATGTCTGCAAGTCCCCTATGTCTTTGTTTATGAGTTCTATTATGATCCTCTCCATAGCTTTGCAGACCAGGCTTGTTAAGCTTATGGGGCGGTAATTTCCAGGGTCCGTAGAGGTACCGCCTTTGTGGAGTGGGACCACAGTTGCCGTACGCCACTCCTTGGGCACGTATCCTGTGGTAAGGCTAAGATTAAACAGCTGCCTTATATGCGGGTTTAGTTCCTCGTTGAGTTCGTGTAGCACACAGCTGGGGCACCATCCGGTCCCATTGATGCTGTGTTTTTAGCTTTAGAGAGAGCAGCTTTCACCTGCGCATTAGAGATGTCTGGGAGGCTACACTCCGCTGGTATAGTTATCTCTCCTTTTGGGGGGGAGAGGGGGGTGAAATTTGCACTGAACCTGTCTGCCAGTATGTTGGCAATGTCTGTGGGTTCAGTGATTTTTGTATCATTTTGGACTAATTCTACGCATATCTAGGAGTTTCCACCCAGGTTTCTAACATAGCTGAAGAAGGCCTTATGATTGTCTTTTGAATCTATTGCAATTTTTCTCTCAAATTTGGCCTTGGATGATTTTATGAGTGCTCGTATTTTTTTACTAATAATGATCAAGGGTGTCTTCTCTTTTATGGATTTTGCTCTATCATGTAACAGCTTTCTCCTCTTATTGTAAAGTTTGTTTATGGCTGGAGTCCACCAGACTGGACGTTTGCCCTTGGTGGAAAGAGTCTTGGTTTTATTAGGGATTGCCTGATCCATGCAGTCCTGGAGGTGTTCGTAGAAGGCATTTGTAAGGGCTTCCGCAGCTTGGGTTGTGGTTTCCACTGGCTCGGGGGCCTTGAAGGATACCACACCAATCTTGAGTAGTGTGAAGTTTGCTTTAGAGAAGTTCTTCACTGTGGTCTTTTTTGTTTGTGGTGGGGGTGGGATGTGGATTTCCAGTGAGATAAGTTTGTGATCTGATCTCACCAATGAGGGATATACTTCTGGTGTGGAGCATTTTGTCCCCATGTTTGTGATGATGAGATCTAGTATATTTTCCCCTCTTGTGGGAAAGGTGACTAGTTGTTCCATGGCATTTGAATTTATGAACTCCAGGAACCTTTGGGCTAGAAAGTTGGGGCTTGAGTAATGTTCCCAGTCTATATTCGGGTAGTTGAAGTCACCCAATATAATGGTGTTTGGAGATACATTTATACCCTCCAGTGTCTTCAGGAAGGCTGTGTGGGATTCCTGAGTTTGAGAGGGTGGCCTGTAGCATGCTACAAATTGTAGAGCAGTTTTGCCTATGGTTAATTGCACCTGGATGGTTTCCGATGCTTCGTGCGTTGCCACCAACCTAGAGGTGTGGGTATCCTTGATGAATATGGATACACCCCCTCCTTTTGTGGTGTGGTCCGGGTTTTGGGGCCGGAACGCATGATATGAGGTAAAACCTGATAGTGCCGGGGTGCTCTCAGGAGCCTTGAACCAGGTTTCAGTCACAGCACAGGCATCGATGTTCTCCATACTGAGAAGGGCCTCGAGAGTGTGCATTTTGAGATTTAGACTTCTGGCATTGAGCAGCATTACCCTTAGTTTCTTCCCATTTTTGTTTTCTAGGGTGGTAGGTTTAGAATTTGAGCCTTGCCTAAAAAGGCACTATGGGGTGGCAAGAGCCTTAGCCAATATCCGAATCCCAGGGTGACAGGTGCAAGCCATCCCTTGAAGCAGCGTGGCTTGTCAAGCATGTCATCCCAGGCAGACAGACACTGGATCCCCTTTGAATGACACCAGAAATTAAGCCAATTGTTAAAGCTGATCATCTTGTCTCTATGTTGTGGCATCATTCTTGGTGAAGGAAGGATACTGCTCAGGGTCAGGGTCATACCTGCCTGGGCTACATAATCAGAGAGCTCCTCTATGTCTCTTTTCATGTAGTCCAGGGAGGTACGTCTCAGGTCGTTCACACCAGCATGGACAATGACGGTGTCATATTTGTACTTGCTGTGGAGTGACCCGAGTGCTTGTGTTATGTGACGGATTCTAGCGCCCGTAAGGCAGCTTACTGTGACCCTCTCTTTGTTCAGCCTGGTGAGTGGGACGTCAGTGTGTCTGACTATGGAGTCACCTATGACAAGTATGTTTGGTGTTGTATTTGGCCTTAAGGGCTGTGACTGCTTTGCACACTGATTTTGTGGTTTATGTGTTGCCTGTGGTGTGTCATGAGGTGGCAGTTGCTTGGATGTCTGCTTTGGAGGCCTCTGCTGTTTAGGTAATTTTTTGCTCAGAGCCTCCGAGTATGACTTTGTGTGTTTATGTGTTTGATTCATTGTCGTGATAGCTTTATGTGAGACTGGTTTTGTGGTGTGTGTAGTTGCCTTCTCCTCCTGTCTGGCCTTGCCAGTCCTGAGTTGAGAGAGCTCAGCCTCCAGTTTGGCTAAATAGCTGCATCTCTCGCAAGTATTTGTGTTATGTGGGAGGAGGAGAGGGTTGTCAGTGTACATGAGGCAATTGTAACATTGCCTCAATATTCCCAAATTCACCAACTGGACAGGAGAGGACGCCAGCATCTGGCCCTTCGACATGCTAGAGAAATTTAGAAGTTAGGGGTGTAACTGAATAAGAGAGGACTTAGTAAGGAAGTGGGTACTCCTGGGGGGTTTTGCTAGTGAGGGACTTTGTATAATACAGAAGTGCTAAACCTGAAAAGAAGATGCTTTTAAGACAAGTAAAAGCTTTTAGGAACAAGCGCTGCACTTTTTAGTTAAGGGATATACTGTTTAGATTACTAGTAGAGCAGTTCTAAGGGAAAAAATGAAAAACAGACTTTATGGAGACAGAAAAAGTTTAACATTGTTAAACCGGTGCTGCCCGATGCTGCTCTAGTGGCAACTCCGCGCTAAATCACGCTAAAGCACTCTAAAGCGTGCTTGATAGCAGGGCTGGAAAGAGCCAGGAATTGACCCAAAACAGCCAATAAAACTATAGTTTCAAGTCAGTAACCACTCCCACGGGGGCAGGGAAGCAGCTCAATGTTTATCACTGCCACTGATCAACAGAGAGACTTTCCTTTAGCCCAAGCAAAAATGGCCTCACAGAAACTTACAAAACAGTTCAAGAACAGCAAGCCTGTAACTTGAACTTTTTTAAATCTCAGAAAAGTGGGAAAAAAGCAAGATTTTTTTTTGTTTTTGTTTTTCAGAGATAGCAGAGGTTCACAAGTAATATCAAGTTATAACAGTGCAGTAAATGACCCCACACAAGAGTGCTAGGTCAAAGACAGAAAATATGCAAGTTTTGAGAAAAAAACAATTTTAAAATTAAGTGTAAACAGGAAATTCAGTATACAGCTTTTGGTTGTGCTCTAAATACAGCTACTAATGCAGAAATCAAGTTTAACAAGCCAGACAATGCTCAAACTAGGCAGCTATGCAGAAAAACTTATCAAATAAACAGAGGAAAAATACTTAAAATCTCAAAAGTGGCTCCTTTCTTCTCTCAGCATTTTCTCCTCTTGGTAGGTGCTTCACCAACAGCCAACAAGCCTGAAAAGATGCCAAAACCACGAGGCAACTAGGTTTTAAGAGAGGAAGATGAAGGAGTTTTGGAAATGACCTTTTTTGGCCAATAAAACTACAGTTTCAAGTCAGTAACCACTCCCACGGGGGCAGGGAAGCAGCTCAATGTTTATCACTGCCACTGATCAACAGAGAGACTTTCCTTTAGCCCAAGAAAAATGGCCTCAAGGAAACTTACAAAACAGTTCAAGAACAGCAAGCCTGTAACTTGAAATTTTCTAAATCTCAGAAAAGTGGGAAAAAAGCAAGATTTTTTTTGTTTTTGTTTTTCAGAGATAGCAGAGGTTCACAAGTAATATCAAGTTATAACAGTGCAGTAAATGACCCCACACAAGAGTGCTAGGTCAAAGACAGAAAATATGCAAGTTTTGAGAAAAAAACGATTTTAAAATTAAGTGCAAACAGGAAATTCCGTATACAGCTTTTGGTTGTACTCTAAATACAGCTACTAATGCAGAAATCAAGTTTAACAAGCCAGAAAATGCTCAAACTAGGCAGATATGCAGAAAAACTTATCAAATAAACAGAGGAAAAATACTTAAAATCTCAAAAGTGTCTCCTTTCTTCTCTCAGCATTTTCTCCTCTTGGTGGGTGCTTCACCAACAGCTAACAAGCCTGAAAAGATGCCAAAACCATGAGGCAACTAGGTTTTATGAGAGGAAGATGAAGGAGTTTTGGAAATGACCCCTTTTTGCCAATAGAACTACAATTTCAAGTCAGTAACCACTCCCACAGGGGGCAGGGAAGCAGCTCAATGTTTATCACTGCCACTGATCAACAGAGAGACTTTCCTTTAGCCCAAGCAAAAATGGCCTCACAGAAACTTACAAAACAGTTCAAGAACAGCAAGCCTGTAACTTGAACTTTTTTAAATCTCAGAAAAGTGGGAAAAAAGCAAGATTTTTTTTTTGTTTTTGTTTTTTCAGAGATAGCAGAGATTCACAAGTAATATCAAGTTATAACAGTGCAGTACATGACCCGACATAAGAGTGCTAGGTCAAAGACAGAAAATATGCAAGTTTTGAGAAAAAAACTATTTTAAAATTAGGTGCAAACAGGAAATTCAGTGTACAGCTTTTGGTTGTGCTCTAAATACAGCTACTAATGCAGAAATCAAGTTTAACAAGCCAGGAAATGCTCAAACTAGGCAGCTATGCAAAAAAAATCAAATAAACAGAGGAAAAATACTTAAAATCTCAAAAGTGGCTCCTTTCTTCTCTCAGCATTTTCTCCTCTTGGTGGGTGCTTCACCAACAGCCAACAAGCCTGAAAAGATGCCAAAACCACGAGGCAACTAGGTTTTAAGAGAGGAAGATGAAGGAGTTTTGGAAATGACCCCAACCGGGGTCCCCAACCGGGGATACTATCAGGTCCCATTGATGCTGTGTTTTCTGCTTTTCTGAGGGCGGCTCTCACCTAGACATCTGTGATGACAGGGAGGTTACATTGAGCTGGGAGAAGTATGTCTTAGTTTGGGGGAGAGGGAGGGGGGAAACTTGCACTGAACCTGTCTGCCACAATGTTGCCAATATCTGTGGGTTCAGTGAATTATTCGTTGTTGTGTACTAACTATGAGCATATTGGAGGGTTTCTGACCAGGTTTCTATCATAACTGAAGAAGGCCTTGTGGTTATCTGTAGTGTCCCCGGTGATTTCCCTCTCAAAGTTGCCCATGGATGTTTGTATGAGAGAAAATAGCTCTTTACTAGTGCTGATCAGACATGCCTTCCCTTTATGGAATTATGCTCTGTCTTGCAGTAGCTTCCATCTTTTGTTATACAATCTGTCTATGGCTGGGGTCCACCAGACAGGATGCTTTCCCTTTCTGGAGAGTGTCTTGGTCTTATATGGGATTGCATGATCCATGCATTCTCGGAGATGTCCGTAGAAATCATTTCTGAAGGAGTCAGCATTGTGGGTTGTGTCTTCCACTGGCCCAGTGGGCTTAAAGGATACCATCTCAGTGTTACAAAGTGTAAAGTTTGCATTTGAAATGTTATTCACTGTAGTTTGTGCTGGTGGTGGAGGTGGGATATGTATATGCAGGGCAATTAGTTTGTGGTCAGATCACAGTAGTTGATGATGTACCCCATACAGTACCTCGATACAAACCCCCAGAGTGAGGATGTGCTTTGGACCTGAATCAGTGTTCTGACTGCTGGGGTTTGGTAGTATGTCGTATGGAGTGTGCCAGGTACTGTTGCACAGTTGTTGGCTGAGCACTGATACCTGGCCATTTACATGTGTATCCACCAATAGACAGACAGATGCTATATATGTGAGATATGTTGCATCACAACAGTCGAGTAGCATGTGTAGTATGTGTTCCAAATTCTGCTGACATATTTTGCTGATATCATGTTATTTCCTTTTTCAGGACCATGGCTCACCAGTGCAATCCAGCGTACTCTGCAGCTGAGGATAAGGAAATACACCAGAGCCTGGTGCGGGATTATGCAATACTCTTTTCCCGCACCAGCCAGAATCAGCAGGAGACGGCTGCACTGTGGCAAGACCTGGTCCGTCGGGTAAATGACATAGGCACGCATAATAGGACATATGATCAGGTACAACATCACTGCAGTGATTTAATCAGAAATATCCATCAGATTACGTTGGATATCCACAGGCAACAGGTTGCCACAGGTGGTGGGGTGGCTACACATCCCCCACTCACCAAACTGGAGGGACTACTCATAAGTGTTGTGGCTCCAGCCCGTCAACAACAACAACAGCAGCAGAACTGCATTATGATGGAGGCTGGAGCCACACAGCACCAAGACTACGAGCATGCAGGTAATATGCCATATGTATAGTTGACTGTTGTGTACACTGGTAGTTAATGCATGTGTGAGGTGTGTCTTTGGTTTGTAGCTGTCATCATAGTATTTAATGTGCAAGTGTGATATTCTCAATATCAGCAGCTGACCTGTGAAAGGCAACTGTTGTACTACTGACCTGTATCATACTCAGTAACAATGGCACAGTTGTGACCACTGACATTAATTTCCTCACTTCTGCAGGTCCCTCCAGTGTAACAGCAATGCAGCCTATCCATGCTGGTGAGTGTGTATTAACAATACCTTTAATAGTCTTGATAGTAATAGTAATATTAGGCTCACTTAGTAGTGCTCTGTGTATGCATGCAGGTGTGTCTGTGTCTGTGTGTTGATATCTCGCATACTGAGTAGTGTGCAAGTGTGCAACTGTGTGCAAGTGTGCAACTGTGTGCATGTGTGCATGTGTGCATGTGTGCACCTGTGCATGTGTGCACCTGTGCATGTGTGCATGTGTGCACCTGTGCATGTGTGCATGTGTGCATGTGTGCACCTGTGCGTGTGTGCATGGGTGCATGTGTGCATGGGTGCATGTGTGCACCTGTGCATGTGTGCATGTGTGCACCTGTGCATGTGTGCATGTGTGCATGTGTGCATGCATGCACCTGTGCATGTGTGCATGTGTGCATGAGTGCATGTGTGCACCTGTGTATGTGTGCACGTGTGCATGTGTGCACCTGTGCATGTGCGCACCTGTGCATGCGTGCATGTGTGCATGTGTTCACCTGTTCATGTGTGCATGTGTGCACCTGTGCATGTCTGCACCTGTGCATGTGTGCATGTGTGCACCTGTGCATGTGTGCATGTGTGCATGTGTGCATCACTGGTAACATTGTGTAGACATTGTAAACTGTGTTTCCTGCTTCCCTCCCACAGGTTCTGGTTCTGCTCTGGTGTCATGCAGCAGGAAACCTGAATCAGGTGCCACGGGTACTGATTATGATGACATCTGTGTAATGGCACAGCAAGGTGTGCCAGGGTCTGTCATTGGTCAGCCAATTGACAGTACACAGCTGTCAACCCCATCAATGTGCACAGTCATCCTGCCAATACACCCTTTGTCACCAATGTCCCTAGGAGATGGACAGGATACAGTGGGCATTGACCAGGGTAATGTGGTATCTGTGGCACATGCTTCCCCCCACAGCATCCATGGGCATGGCCTTGAGATGGTACCACACAGACAGATGTCCAGGGGTTCTCATGGGAGCATCCGTGGGCGTACTGCCCCTGTCAGATGTGCCCACAGAGGTCTTATAACCTCAGCTATGTTTTGTGCTGTCATGCAGGCACAGTCACGTATGGAACGGTTCACCAGACAGGGTCTGAGGGAGCTGACAGCATGTCGCACAGCCATGACTGACAGTATGCGTGACATTGCGGCTGCCATCCGTTATTTCACCGATGTCATAGACAGACGTTGTGGGGACATATTAGATCAGTTCTACAACTACATGTCCATGAGCCAGGGCAATGGTGGATGGTTGAGGCATCAACGTGGGTGTATGCCAGCAACAGCAGCAGCTGGCAGTTGTCGCGGATGACAACAGGGCCGCGGCTGCCCCCATAGTGCCAGCAGCAGCCCCAGCAATGCTGGGTCTGTGCTGTCATCAGACCGCCCCAGGAGACCACATGCACGTGGCTCAGGACAGGCCCAACAGGGATCTGTGTCCAGTCAACAAACACCTGCTTCTGATGACAGTACCCAGTCTGGATTGGTACCGGATACGGTCCGTAGCACCCCTGCAAGGCACAGGTACCATGTCCGTGGCCAGAGACACTGATCTGTATGACCTGGCAGGTACAGTCTGTGGCTGTCCACAAACACCGGTATATGGCAGCCATGAGGTGGAACTGTGTGCATCCATACACACATGCGAATTGACAACACCTAGGGCTACCACATACATGCACAGACTGCATCAACATTGCCCCACCTTGTACTGCTGTCCCTCACCAACACACATACACATACATGTCAATTGGTGGTATCAGTGGCAGACTCAGGCATACCAAGTTCACACCCTGTGCATATGATGAGACTGTGCCACCTCCTGCAATCTGTAACATCAGTGCAGGTACAGGTTAACATGTTGCTGATGCACAGGGTGACTACATAAGCATGTAGTAATAGTATCATGTTGTTAACAGTACTGTGTGCTGATATAATTGTGGGTATATCCCAGCATGCCTGATGCAGTAAGGGTATGATTGTCTTGTACTGTTTTCTACACCCATGGTAAGTACCATAGTGTATCATCTGCACATGTTTGCATACTGGTGGTAAGGATGTCAACAGAAGGCCACATACATAGGTAGCACAGGGGATAAGGTAATGAAAGTATTGATACGCAATGATGGACATGTAAACTGCAAGTGGCATGTTGCCCACACTGGACTCTGCAATGTGGATGTTTGATGATGTTGATATGTGTGCAGTACTACACGACTGGTACAGGACACACAGAAGCACCCTAGCACTGCAAGCTCACATCTCATACCATGCTAGACAGCCACAACACACAAAACTAACTTTCACAGGAGGGAGAGTCCCCATAAATGTCAGGGATACTGTGGTGGCAGGACAGGTAGCATTCATCCTACTAAGTATGGAACCACTGAGTGAAGGCTCAGTGTCTGCTATTTGACATGTGTATTACTGCAGGTATGAGCACCTGGGTTTCCATCCGGTTATTGTACATCCTGATGGTACATGGTCTGTACACTTGTGTGTGCTGAGACTGGACCCTGGCCATCTGACCTGTGTATTTCCATGTACATGTGTATAGTGCCTGCATATTTGCACTGTGACCTACTGGAAGTGGTACAGCTTGTTTGTTGTACAATGGACTACATGCAGCCCTGCTTACTGTAGCTTTGTTTGCATGCATGTTTGTTTGCAGTTACCCTGGAACACTGATCCCACCTGCAATGCAGATTTACAGAGCTTCTGTGGACTCCTAGTGGCATCTGCATAGCTTACTGTATGTATGTCCATGTCTCACTTGACAGAACCTCACTGTTTGTCCTGTTCGCATGTACGTTGCCTGTGACACATTGCATATGACTTTCCTGGCATTTGACCACGTGAGCAGTCATATATGCCAGTGCTAACTAATCACAGGCACTACACCCTCACATACTCACTTTCTGTACCTTGTTCCCCATTGGCCCTATGTGCTGTTAATCACCATGGCAATCACAATACTATGGTAGCATGTGCAAAGGTCACTTGTCAGTCACCTCTATGGTACAGTTGTGGAATATGTGAGTCATGTGGCAATGTTACAGCTGCCACATGTACACAGTCAACCCTCTCCCCTAAACATGGACGTACAACACATGTATTAGATGCAACCACATAGCCAAACTGGGTACTAAGCACTCTGAACCCAGTATTGGCATAAGCTGTCAGGTGGCATGAAATACTACAGTGACTACAATACCAGTCTGATGTAGACCTACACTGACAGCAATCCAAACACATGAACACACTGGGGCATTCGTGGAGCCTCAGAATAGCATCCTGCCTGAGCAGCAGACACCTCTGCAGCTGGCACACAGGCATACGTTAAGCCGGAACACAGCACGTGCAACACATAGCACACAAATCCTGTGTGCCAAACAGTCAGCCTGTACGGCTAGACAACACACCTGCTACAGTTGTGTTAGGTACCTTTATTGTCCAGTACAGTGAGGTCCCGCTCACCAGGCTGGACGAGGTGAAGGTCACAGTGATATGCCCGTGGGGCACTATGGTCCACCACATAACACAGGCATACAGGTCAGTCAGAGGCATGGACACATATGACTCAGTCATTGTCCATGCCACTATGGCTGACCTGTGATGTACCTCCCTGGACTACATGATAGGGAACATAGAAGGGCTCTCTGAGCATGTGGCACAGGCTGGTATGACCCTGACCTTGGTTGGCATCATACCCTCACCAAGAATGCTGAAGTATTACTGAATGCTGATGAATTACTGTAGCTACAACACCCTAGCTGAAAGGTTCCTAGCATGTAGTCACTGCATTGCTATGGAACAACCTGTTACCACTCCCACAACAGGTGAAAACATGCAGCACCTGTTCATCAACAACATGTAGACTATATGCCCCAGACCAGATGTGTATCCCTCGCTGCTAGGATGATACCATATACAACTCACACTGTATATACACATACCACATGCAGCACCCGCACAGAAGACCACAGTCATAATGTTATCCAGTGCAAATACCATGTATTCACATGTGGCAGACGTCAGACATGGGAACTATTGAAGGTCACAGGTACCTATGTGTATTTGGCACACACATACATCATCTGTGTCCATTGCCATTACTGGTTTAATCGATGTCATGCATTATTGTGAACAACAACCCACACACATGAGCATTCTGTGTGACAAAAACACACGTGGCATGTGTGGAATTCAAAGCCATAACTAACTGTGCTATGACAGTAGTGAGAGATGCAGTAGCAGAGCGTGCTATTTGCATTACTGGGAGATTTGCCCTCTTCTGCTGTACTTTTAGGGTGCTGACATCATCTCTGTGTAGAGATTGGAATCTGCAGCAGCTGGTGTGTTGTACTGGTTGCCAAAAGGGTCAGTTCTCTCACACATGTAATTGCACACACCCAACTTCCACCCCCCCCCCACACACACACATTTGCCATTTGCAGGATTCAACCCCCTACCTAACTATCTTATGAAACTCAAGAAGGACGCATTAGCAGAGCGCGCTATTTGCATTACTGGGAGGTTTCCCTTCTCCTGCTGTACTTATAGGGTGCTGACATCATCAGTGTTTAGAAATGGGAATGCGCATCCTGTAGTGTGTTCTCCTAGTTGCCAAAAGGGACATTTCCGTCACACAGAATTGCACACACACTAACCCCCCTCACCCAAACACACACACTGAGCATTTGCAGGATTCAAACCCCTACCTAACTATATTATGACACTTGAGGGAGACGCATTAGCAGAGTGCCCTATCCGAATTACTGGGCATCTGTTCTGCACCTGCAGTATTTATAGGGTGTTGACATCATTATTTATACAGAGGTATGTACATCTATTACTACCTGTCAGGTGGGGGATAGCATATATATACATTTGCAGCCACCTACTTCAGGGTCAGATATGCACATCAGCACTGGCAGGTTATGTTTTATACCATGCTTCATGACCACAGGACCTGTAACACACAACACAACCAGTTCAGACCACCCCACCCACATCTGGGACACACAATTTGCTTCCCTGGGAACAGTGCCAAGATATGAAGGTGTTCACATACACCATTCCAGTTGTTAACATCAGGTACAGGTATATTGTGTGTGGGAACTACTCAGGCTTCTACAACATTACCCTACAGCCACTACAATTTGTGAGTCCATGTGCTATGGCAGGACCACTCACCACAGCCACAAGGGGGAATACATATTGCACCTGACCATCTGCAACATGGGTACTCACTGTTCTACACCAGAGGTAGACCACCATTGTTGATATCTGACCATACCCACCTTTCCCTGGACATCCATATCCCATCCCCAACCCCAGGCAAGGTTGTCACTGCAAACAGAGTGTATTTATCAAAAGCAGACTTTGCACTTGTGAAGACTGGGGTGGAAGACTTCAAAGGACCCATGCTGGGGGAGTATACAGGCCACTCTGCATAATCCTTGACAATTGCATTCTATGAGCATGTGGAAGGTTTGCATTGATCATGCTATCCCAAATACTCCTCCACAACAGGACACCCTGTCAGGTGTACACCAGCCATATATGAGCTGTCCAACAGACGAAGTGAGCTAATACATTGCAGAGCAGTAGCCCACAGAGGGAGGACATCTCTGAAGAGTACTGGCACGTCACTTCAATCCCTCATAATCATCACGACAATGTGTTGACAGTGAAATTGTCCAGACACTGCAGATAAGGCTCCCCTCAGTCTGTTATTGATGCCCACTTACTGTTAGAGGACCTCATCAACCCTCTTCCAGCACACATCAACAACATGGATGTGGCATAGCAAATTCAACCCCTGGGATCTCCACTGTGTCCCTGCTTGATGGAGGCACAGCACACTAGCCTCAAACAGTGCCTTGTGTGACCTACTTATAGTGGCACAGTAGCCTACTGTACTGGGGATGCAGACACCAAGCACACTCTGGCTAAGCTTTCATTCCCTAGGGCAAACAGCCTAGTATTGACCTCTATACCCATATGTTTAATTGTCAGATGCACAATATTTGTTGCTGATAGACTGTTTGCAGGTCTTTATTGCCATAGCATTCCCTGTTTCTATGAACAACTTGTGTATCTGTGGAAGATGTTTGAATATGAGGGGGATCCACTATATCATTTATGTCTCTGTAGTCATTTAACTGTGTGCACTGGGCAGATTGCTGTAATGTGGTTGGTTCCTGGAATGACACGTACAATTACCAGATATGTGTGGCCAACTGCTAAACTGAGATATGGCCGAAGTGTGGGAGCATGCCCAGTTCAGCCTTTCCATGGCATGTTGTCTGACATATGTCTCATTTATCAAAGTGTACGAGCATGCCCAGTGTGAGCTTTCCATATGTTGAACTCTGCAGTCCACCACATATGTGGATGAGTGTGAACTTCAACAATATCTCACGTTTATGGTTGTGTGTTGGGTGTCATGTTGTGTACTTACTGGCCAACTGCTTCGTGTTTGAACACAACAGGGATTATACTGTGCCTGCAGGGTTTGCATGGGATACTTTGCATACAGTTGTCAACATCCTTTCATACTGACCTAACACTGTAGTACCATATAGTGTATTGGTTCAGTACTTTCACTGTGGTGGACAGTATCCTGGGCTATAGTCCTATCACTGCGTTAAATTTTCATAGTGAGCACAACAGACTGTTTAGGGGCCAGTTGTGCACATATGACCATGTTGCATTATGTTCAGATATGGACTACTTAAACCAGGCTTGTCCAACATTGGTAGTGTATTCCACAACATAGGTGGACATTGTGAAACACTAGCAATGTGCCCTAGGCCATTTCTAATGCTAGTCAGAGAGTGTGTTTGTCCTTCGACACACACATTGTAACTGGAGTTTGCCATGACATATGTCATGGTTAGTATACTGTGCCTCCGTCTACTTGTGACATAACAGTGATACCCAGGGTAAATGAACCATCTCCCATCCACTCATCAAGATTCCTCTTGAGGAGAGTCGATGGGTGACTCTCTGGCTAACCTGTACTGGGAGTTTACTCAAGAGTGGGGGTGGCTTCTGTGTTATCGATCATTCAGTACAGCTTGCAATATGTATGTCAGTGCTGGGGTTCAGGTCTCTCATGTGCATAGCTCACTGCCATTCAGATTGTACAAGGTGCAGCATGTTCATTGATTCCAGCTTGGGCATAGCTTTATACATCAGGCACAGCTTGCCTCTGGGCGGGCAGTATGGCAGTGGGTGGAGCTGCAGTTTGTTTAATCAGGCAACACATGGCATCTGTTCAAGCTCTTTGATACTCCTGGTGAGGTACTTTTGGGGTCTTTCCAGTTGATGGAGGTGTCTGCTGAGGTACATCCCACAGGGGCCATTGTAGTCAATTGTGACGCTGATGAAGGATGACTGCAGAGCCACAATGACCTCCCCTGATCTAGATCTCACTACCTTCATGATTAGGTGGGTATATGGTATGTTTCTGTAACCACTACAGCCACATGCTTGTCCAATGCACGATATCTATCAATTTGTGTCCCCAGGTCTCTTATTACATCTTAAGTACTTAATGGGCTAACACCTATGGGGTAATTGGTGGGCACTTACTGTATATCCACAGGGGTTGACTATACACTTTTCTGCAATTAGCTTGCTGACATGGCTATGGCACCAGTTGTCTGTTTCTATGTGGCCCTTTTGTGGGATGCTTGTGTCAGCTGGAGGGTCAGATATGGTGGCCAGTTTGTAGTCCTCTGCAAACTTGTTCAGACACAGTCCTTCCATGCTGGCCTGTACCTATGGGACATATATACCAAACAAGGGAGGTCCCAGGACCGAGCCTTGTGGGATGCCAGTTGTATCTGGTTTGTAGTCTGACATGGCTGCAGCATTTCTGACCATGTCAGTTCTGTCCTTGGTCTGGTTTGCAACCCTCTACTGACATAGGGGTTTATATTTAAGCTGGTGAGCTTATCTATAATGAACATGTGGGGTATTGTATGGAAGCCTTTTGCAAGGTCCAGCTAGGCGGTGTGGACCACATTCCCCTCATCAATGACCTTAATGACTGTTTCAAATGAGTCAAACATGTTTAAGGGGCAGGATCTGCACTTAAGAAAGCCACACTGGGTAGGGTCCAGTGTCAGTAGGTCCCCAATATCTTTATGTCTGAGGTACATGCTGATCCTTTCCATAGCTTTGCAGACCAAGCTTGTCAGCATTCTGGGGTGGTAGTTTGCAGTATCCATTCAGGCAACACCTTTGTGGAGAAAGACCACTGTTGTTGTACACTGCTCTTTGTGTACATATCTTGTGGTAAGGCTGACATTGAGCAGTAGTGTTATTTGGCATTCCATTCTTCTTGGAGTCCATGTTGGACTCAGCCCAGGACACCATCTCATACCATTGATGCTGTGTGTTTTGCTTTGTAGATGCTGGCTGTTACCTCAGCATCGGCAATGTCAGGGGGCCAGGACTCTGCTGGGATAGATATTTTGCATTTTTTTTGGGGGGGGGTTGCACTGCACCTGTCAGGTTGGATGTTGGCAATATGTGTGTGTGTTTGGTATGTTGTTTGTAATATTTGAGTGATTCAGAGCATATCTGTGAATTCCCAACAAGGTTCCTACCATCAGTTAAGAAAGCCTTGTGATCATCCTTAATGTCCTGTACAATTTGTATCTTCATAGGTTCATAGGTTCATACTAGGCTATCCACCCTAGGGCATTTCTAAGTCTAGCCAGAGTGTGTGTGGCTTTCGCCACCCCTTGCTATGTGAATATTATGGCCATTTATGATTTACTTTACTGTGCCTCTGTCTAGATGTGACACAGTGAAGACCCCCAGTGTACATCTACGATCATCCATCCACTTGGCAAGATTCCTGTTGAAGAGAGTCACTGAGGGCCTCTGCCTAACATGGAGTGGGATTCCATTCCAGGGTGTAGGGAGCCTCTGGGTTATGTATCTGTCCCTCCAGCACATCCTATTTCATTATGTGTTGAGGTTGACATCTCTCACTCTCACAGCTCCGATGGATTTGTGTTTTCTGGGGTGGAGCATGTCCATTACTCCTGTGTTGGACATGGCCTTGTACAACAGGCATGCAACGCCTCTGCATAAGCAGTATGTGACTGCATACAGCTGGGGTGTCTACAGCCAGGCAGCATATGACAAATATTTCAGACCCTTTATCCTCTTGGTGAGGTACCTTTGAGGTCTTTCTAACTGCTGCAGGTGTTGAGTAAGGTACATCCCAAATGAGGCATTGTACTAGATTATGGGTCTGATAAGAGAACAGTATAGGGGCACAATGACCTCTGTTGACGTAGATGTGAATCCTTTCATGATACGGTGTCCAATATAGACAGTCTTCCTAGCCACGTTGGCAATGTGATTGTCACATGACAGGTTACTGTCCACTTGTGTCCCTAGGTCCCTGATTACTCCTTCCATACATAAAGAATTACCAACTATGTGGTAATTTGTGAGTACCTTGTTTGGTATTTGGTGAGATGTTCATACTGTCCAGTGTCTTCAGGATGGCTGAGTGGGGTTCCTGTGTGTGAGAGTGTAGTCTGTAGCATGCTACAGACTGTACAGCAGTTTTGCCTATGGTTAGTTGCACATGGGTGGTCTCTGATGCTTCGTGCATTGTCAGTTACCTGGATGTGTGGGTGTCTGTGCTGAATATGGATACTCCCCCTCCTTTTATGTTTTGGTCCAGGTTTTGGGGCCATAACACATGATATGAGGTATAACCTGGTAGTGCTGGTGTGCTGTCAGGAGCCTTGCTGCAGGTTTCTGTCACTGCACGGACATCAATGTTCTCCATACTGGGGAGGGCCTCGGGAGCATGCATGTTGAGGTTTACATGTCTGGCATTGGGCAGCATTACCCTTATGTTTCTTTCCACTTATGTTTTCTAGGGAGGTGGGTTAGTCTTTTCAGCCTTGCCTACGAAAGGCTCTATGGAGGTGGCAAGAGCCTTATCCAATATCCAGATGCCCAGGGGTAACAGGTGCAAGCCATCCCTGGCACAGCAGTGTGGCTTGTCAAGCATGACATCCCAAGCAGACAGACATTGGATCCCCTTGGAATGACACCAGTAATTGTGCCACTTGTTAAAGCTGATCATTCTGTGTTTGTACTGTGGCATCATTCTTGGTGAGGGTAGGATGCCACACACAGTCAGTGTCATACCGGCCTGGACTACATAATCGGAGAGCTCATCTATGTCTCTTTTCATGTAGTCTGGGGAGGTACATCTCAGGTCATTCACACCAGCATGGACAATGACTGCATCATATTTCTACTTGCTTTGGGGTGACCTGCATACTTGTGTTATGTGGCATATTGTAGCAGCCTACAAGCAGCTTACTGTACCCTTTCCCTTGTTCAGTCTGGTGAGCAGGACAGCAGTGTGTCTGACTATGGAGTCACCTATTACAACTGTATCAGGCATGTTGTTTCTCCTTCTGGCCTGTGACTGTTTGGCACACCAGCTTTGTGTACTATGTGTTGCATGTGCTATGTTTGGAGGTAGTGGTTGCTTGGATGTCTGCTTTGGAGGCCTCTGTTGATGTGGTGTGTTTGTAATTAGGGCCTCCAGGAATGTTTTTCTGTGTTTATGTCTTTGGTTTGCAGTTGTGATAGGTCTATGTGAGACTGGGTTTGTGGTGTGTGTGGTTACCTTCTCCTCCTGACTAGTTTTGACAGTACTGAGTTGAGAGAGCTCAGCCTCCGGTTTGGATAAATGGTTGCATCTCTCACATATATTTGTATTTCTTGGGGGGAGGTGAGGGTTGTCTGTGTACATGGGGCAGGTGTAACATTGCCTCAAGATTTACAAATTCAACTTGTTGTAGCTGGCCTTAGTGGATTGTATGAGTGGACATATTTTATTGCCATATTACTGACCAGTGATTACTTCCCTTTTTATGTTTGCTCTATCATGTAGTAGCTTCCTCATTCTCTTGCATGGTTTGGTAATGGCTGGAGTCCACCATGCCAGATGCCTGCATGTATGGCATTGTGTCTTGGTTTTATTTGGGATTGCATAATCCATGCATTCCTGGCAGTGTTCATGGAATGCCTGTATAACAGGTTCTGAGGTGTGGCCCATATTTTGCACCTGCACAGGGCCTTTAATGGATTCCACATCAGTTTGGAGGAGTGCAACTTTTGCTTTACACATGTTTTTCACTGTGGTTTTCTGGCCAGGGACTGTGGTCAGGATGTGTATATCCGGTGTGATTACTCTATGGTCTGGTCTTACCAGTGAGGGATACACTTCTCATCTTGCCATCCAGTACCCATGTTTCTGATTATCAGATCCAGTATGCTTACCCCTCTTGTGGGAGTGGTACGTTGTTCCTGGGCATTTTGGTTTATGGATTCTAGGCACTTTTGTCCTACAGTGTTGGAGCTAGAATAATGCTCCCAGTCTATGTTTGGGTATTTTCAGTCACCCAATATAATGTGGTTTGGAGGGCTTGATATATTCATGTATTCCAACATAGGCTAAGTGCAGTTCCTGGTGTTAAGATGGTAGTCTGTAGCAGGCTATAAACTGGGAGGCAGTTTTAGCCACTGTTACTTGACCATGGCTAGTCCATGCTGCTTCTTGTTGTGGTACCAACATGGGGGTGTGGTTATCCTTGACAATTATTGCTAGTCACCCTCCTTTTGTAGCTTGTTCCATGTTTTGAGGCTGTACAGCACAGTATGAGGTGTAACCTGGTAGTGTTAGGGTGCTGTTGTGAGCCTTGACCCAGTTTTCTGTTACAGGACAGATATCAACATTCTCCATACTGGGGGAGTTTACACTGCATGCATCTTGCTGTTTAGACTTCTGGCATTGGGTGGCATTACATCTAGGTTGTTATCCCTTGTGATACCTATGGAGGTGGGTTTGTGTTTTGAGCCTTACCTATTCAAGGCACACTGTGGGTAACAACAGCCTTTGCCAATATCCATATGGCCAGGACTGATAGGTGCACGCCACCTCTAGCAGGTGGAGCATCATGTCATGCTCAGCATGTCATCCCAGGCTGGCACACATTGGATCCCCTTTGACTAACAGCAATACTTCAGCCAATTATTGCAATTGATCATCTCATCATCATATTGTGGCATCATGCTTGGTGAGAGTAGGATGTTAGTCAGGGTCATCAAGTTTGCGTATACTACATGGTGTTACATTGCTTAATACATGGCATTCATGCCAAAGGAGGTGCTGCAGGGCTGCCTCTGTCGGATGCACATACTACACTCCCTGTACATGTTTGAGAGCAAGTTATGTCATTTTAGGCATCCCTGTTATTATATGAGTGAGTCAGAGAGGGGTATCATTCCCAGGGTTCCTACTGAGCCAGTGTATGTGCTATGCGTTGCCTCTTTGCCAAGGCCAGGGCATACTAGGCACGCCTTTTTCTGCCTACTGGGGCAGGCTCAGGTTGTTCCTCCTCTGAGTCACGCTCTGCCTGTGATGGCCTTGGCAATGGTGAGGGACTGTTTGGCCCGGCCCTATGCTGGTCCTGCTGCAGCTGTTTTCGCACGATCATATTATGTAGCATAGCACATACCATGACAATTTGGGTACATATAGTTGGTGAGTACTGCAAGGCTCCACCAGATGTGTCCAGACACCGGAACCGTGACTTGAGCAGCCCAGACACACGCTCTATTACATTACGTGTTTGTGCATGTGCCTCATTATGGCATTCCTGTTCAGGTCTGTGTGCATTTCTGATGGGTGTCATCAGCCATGGCTCCAGTGCATAACCTGCATCCCCAGCTAGGTGTCCATGTGGGATGTTCCCATTGGCATATGTCTGGTACAGCTGTGTCAAATGCCAGATATGGGAATCATGGTAGCTCCCAGGGCAGCCAGCACGCACATTCATTATTATGCCCTGGGCATCACACACGACCTGGCAGTTGATGGAGGGGAAGCCCTTGTGGTTCATGTAGGCCCTACCCACTCACCAGCTGGTGCTTTGATGCGTATGTTGGTGCAGTCTATTGCACCCACTACCTCAGGGTATTCCGCTATTTGCTGGAAGAGACGCATATTGCTGGCCAATACCTCATGGGCATTGGGGAAATATACATGATCACCGACATGTGCTGACATGGCATCCAGGAACTGGTGCAGTACCCTGGAGGCTGATGCCTGTGATATCCCCATCATATCACCAGTTGGTCTCTGGAAGGTACCTGTTGCTAGTATTCTTAGGCCAACACATACCTTGGTTTCCACTGGGATGGGTTCCCCTCTGTTGGTTCTGTGTGTGAGGCGTGGCCTGCACAGCTCAACAATTTGCTGCAGGAGGTCTCTGTCCACTCTATAGCACTTCACTATCTCCAGCTCATGTAACCCATGGTAGGTGACCCTGGGCCTGTACACTCTTCTCCGTCTCCTCACTGTGGGTTGTCTGGCACCATTTGCATTGTCACCACCCTCAGCAAGTAGCCTATGTCTCCTTATGACAGCTATGGCAGCCCCTAGCATTTCTGCTCTGAGTTCAGCTTTTTCAGTTTTCACTTCTAATAGCTTACTCCTTTCTTGCAGTGTCTCTTGAGAGAAACATACTGCACTGTTGTTTGCAGAGTTTTAAGTGCTTGGCTGGGCTACTATTCTGCCTGTGTAATTGCCTGCTTCTAATTGTTTTCACCTGCTAGCTCCAACAGTATTCCCTTCTAGCTTCCTACTAATTCTGTTGCTTCCTTTTTCCTCTCTGTTTCCTCAGGGGGGATCAACACACATACAAGCAGAAACACGCTCACAGTGGCTTACACGCGCACACACAGGCTTACACGGTTTAGAATCTTCTTATTCGGGTTAAAACACGTGCACACCAGCACGGTCTTACAAGTCTGCCAACAGGCTCCCACATGCTCAGTCTGCCTTACATGTGCGCACACTGCCCTACTCGCGCCTCACGGCTCGCACAAGTGCGCATGCACGCCCAGCAAGAAACTTTGGTGTAAGCAACAGTGTACACCTTCCATTTCTTGACTTTCCCATGCTTATCTTGTGGCACTCCTCTTTCCATGATATGTGTCTGACATCTGTCATGTAACACTGACCTCCAATGAACTGCATTTCTTTCTGCCATTCCCCCCTATGATGTCACCTATCTCCTACTCTATTCCTCCCCCTTATGTAACTCTTACACTACTCAGAATGTGCTCATTTGCTATGTGACAGTGGGATTCAGTATCTTAACACTCATTTACATCGGATTGCCTACTAATGCTTAGTTACATGTCTTAGACTCAGCTTCCCCCTTAGCAACCACTAAACGGTGGCCATGTTGCTTTTGGTCTGCTGGTCCCTGCATTGTAAATCCATGTATTGCATAAAACCCACATTTGTGGGTTTATAACCTTCATTTTTATGTTTTATATAGTGCAGCCCGTTTGTGCTGGGCTGCGCTGCATTTAAACATCCAAAAAATATATATATTTATTTCTCATATTTGCATCGGGGTACCTTGCCAATGGCCACATATTTGGCCATTGGCATGCTGCCTGACACATATGCACCCTTTATTTGGAGCTGACATGGCTCCATTGTGTTTTTTGCAGAAACGTACTCAGTTGTCAACTGAGTACATTTCTGCAGCTAAAACAGCTCTTACACGGGCTGGTTTGGGCTTCGTGGATTGCTAATCTACCTCATTTGCATGCCTTTCGGCTGCAAGTGAGGTGATTAGCATATCCACGTCCACTCCGTGTAAGAGACGTTTTAGCTGGTCTCTTACACGGAATTCCGGGCTGTTCCTGGATCGCGAGGGCTGCATGGAGTCTTACATTACTCTTAGACTCCATGCAAGCCTTCGTGAATCCTGGTTGTAAGTTCACCAAGGCAGATTCAGTAAATCCAGGTAGGCACCAAACGAATTCAAATAATTCCTTTATTCACAACCACAGAATTCATTTCCATGGCTGTGTGTGCATTTACTTCCTGGTTTGGTTCTTTGCTGTTTGTTTGACTTCTTCGTGAATCCTGCCCTATATTTATTTATGTGATAAAATATTGCAAACAGCAGATTATGAAGGGTAGGGTGGATATTGTTGGCACTGAAAATAGATGCATATGCTTAAAAAGTAGTACTAATGAGCTGACATGGATTTGCTGTGTAGGTTGACATTATTGTTATTATTTTCAAAATTATTATTATTATTATTATTATTATTATAACTATTAAAGAAGTGCTAACAGTTGAATGGGATAAGATAAGCAAAATATATTAGGTTATGTATCTGAAACATGTATGCCAAGAAATTCACCTCGAATATCCATTAATATGTAGTTAAAATTGGAGATCTGATCATAATTTATATATATATTTCATTTTGTTATAATTCATATATATGCAGTTATTATTGCAGATCCAATCATAATTCTTTGTAGTAAATGGAGATTTATATTCTCTATGTACTACAAATTAGTCAAAGAAAAATTAAAAAAAATGTGTTGTGTTGTCTTTGAAAGCTGGCAAAGCTGTGGGGGAGTGGTTGACATCCTTACACATTCCCTGTGAAAGGGAACCTGTTTAATTCAAAATCTTGCATATTTTAACAGAAAGCCAGTAGAAATAGGAGTTAAAAAAAGCTGCTTCTACCTACACCTACTGTTTACTGGTCAGTGGTGTCTGCATTTAATGCTGACCCAACCCTAACAATGCATAGGCGGTGCTTATTGTTAAGGTGGGGTCTCATGCTATAGCAGCAGTAAACCGCAGTGTAATTTGTCAATAATCAGAGTGCTCCATGCACTACAAATAAATTGCATTCTTGTCAGGGGAGTGGTTAAGTACAGGCCTCTGAAACGTACAATTTACTTACTTTTTTGATTTACAGGAGGAAATAACTACCTTAAAACAATTTTGTATTAAGTATAATATGAAACTATAACTAACTAAATAAATAAATACATCTATCTGTATATGCATATATATATATATATATATATATATATATATATATATATATATGTGTGTGTGTGTGTGTGTGTGTGTGTGTGTAAGTTTGATTCTGAAAATGGGAGCATGCATAATAGCTGTGTATCAACTACTTTGTACTTCCTGGTTACTATCTTACTAACATACTTGTGTTTACCTTGAGTCAGCAAATTATGAAGTGGAAAATGGCTGAATATAATTCTTTTACAAAGTTAAGTTATTACTTTTAGCACTACTAAGTATATTTCTTCACATATCTCTGCTTAGTACCATATTCTATTAATGAAGTGCATTCCTTTATAACAACATAAGTGTGTTAAAGCATGATGAAGGCTTATGCTTACAATTTTATGTATGTTAAAAGACCTGAAACACAATGAACCATTTGGCAACAGACCAGGAAAACACCTGCAGCATGCAGTTATTTGGGCTGTGTAACTGCTATAAGGAAATTGATTTACTTTCAAGGTCTAGTTAACTTTTAATAAATATTTGCATGGTAAAGGTCATAGGTTTTATGAAGCAAATATTATCCTGGCAATGGCATATATATTATGTGTTTTGCTGCCTCTTTCCATAATGATAAATCAGCAGTGCTTATAGCGTGCCAGCTATATTTTGTAGTCAGACAAAGTCATTGCCACTGTAGTTCTAAGCACATAGATGCCTAATATTGCTCAAGAGAGACATAAAAGAAAGAAAGAAAGAAAGAAAGAAAGAAAGAAAGAAAGAAAGAAAGAAAGAAAGAAAAAGAAAGTAGCCTTCCGTTCACAATCTAGTGTCCAGGTGTTTTCTCATAATGAGTTCAGTGTAGGCTGGTCTGAGTCTGCATTTTACACTTTCATCTCTCCTTTCACACTTTGATATATATATATATAATATATATATATATATATATATATATATATATCATATACATATAATCAAACTTTGTAATCGAACAGAACTGGTCACAGAAAAATATAAAACCAAAAAGAAAAACATTGTTTTTGCACACTCTCTTCTAATTATATATACATACATATATATATATATATGTGTGTGTGTGTATACTATCTCTGACACTACATTACAGTGGGGAAAGGGCATATTCCCTGATCACCAATGTACTACAATCTGGCACAGAAAGAATCCGGTATGTGTGATAAGCTGATTTTTGATCAGCTGTGCTGTCTCTCTTTCTCTGACTAGTAAAACATATGACAGCACTCCACAGGATAAATGTAGTACTGCTCGAAGTGAGAAGATAACAAATACCAATGAAAGTGATAGCAGTAATACAACCAGGCAGCAAATAAACCATAAAAACTATTTATTAAAATTAAAATAGACACGGTAAGCACTTTCGCTAGAAGTTTCTTCAGGCCATCTAAATAACACTTCTCTCCAATCATTTAAATACACTACCTCAGCCAATCAAGACATTCATACCAATTAAGATTAACATATCTTAAAGCTGAAAAACAACATATTAATAAAACAGCAAATATAAGTCCGCAGAAGCACTTCACAATCCAAAGGAAGTGTCTACAGTGTTTCAACTAAACAGACAATCAGCAATCACATTTCTAAATATTTAAAATAGAATATTATAAAATTCATATAAAACAAATATTTGAATATAAAACAAATCACTATATAGGCTCATAGGTTCATAGGTAGGTATGAGGCTATTGGCCCTAGGACCTATAAAGACCTAGCCAAATGGTACCCTGGCTTTTGCCACCCAAGAAAATTATTTTCCTGTGCCCCTGTCAAGCAGAGCCACAGAAGTGATCCCTGGGGTGAGTTTCCTATCTCCCATCCAATCATCAAGATTTTTTTGAAGAGTGCTAAAGAGGAGCTTTGTTTGATATAGATAGATAGTTTGTTCCAGAGTATGGGAAGTCTCTGAGACAGGAATCTATGCCTCCAGCATGTTCTGTTTATTGTGGTAACAAGGTTTAGGTCCATAGAGCGTGTAGTGTGGAGGGATTGAGATTTCTTTAACTGGAGCATGTCCCAACAGCTCTGGGTTTGACATAGCTTTGTATGTTAGGCAGAGATCTCCTCTGAGTAGGCGATATGTGACACAGTAAAGCTGGAGTTTTTTGAGATGGCCTGCATAGGGCATCTGTTTGAGGCCAGTAATCCTCTTTGTGAGTTATTTCTGTGGCCTTTTCAGTTGTTGTAGATGTCTTGCGAGGTACATACCAAAAGGGCCGTTGTACTCTATAATGGGTCTAATGAGTGATGAGTAGAGGGGAACAATGACCTCTTTTTTCCTGGATGAGAAACCTTTTGTGATGAGGTGTGCCACATAGAAGGATTTCCTGGTTACTGTGGCAATGTGATATCAAAGGAAACACTACTATCCACCTGTGTTCCAAGGTCTCTTATCACACTTTTGGTGTTAAGTAGACTACCGCCTATGTGGTAGTTCATGGGTACAGAGTTTTTACCAAGAGGGATGACAATGCACTTTTTGGCATTGAGCTTGCGGCCATGGCTTTGCCACCAGGCATCTCTCTCAGTGAGACCCTTTTGTAGGATGTCCACATTGTTAGGAGTTTTGATAATGGCTCCTAGTTTGCAGTCATCTGCGAACTTTGTTAGCCAAAGAACTTCTGTGTTAGCCTGTACTTCAGAGAAGTAGATACCAAACAGTAGAGAACCTAGGACTGAACCCTGTGGTACTCCACTTGTCACTGGTCTGAAGTTGGATTTAGAGTCTGCTACTTTCACAGTGTGGGTTCTGTCAGTGAGCCAGTTGGCAACCCATCTTGTGACATAGGGATTTATACCTAGTTTAGTGAGTTTATCTATAATTCCACAGTGGGGGGTGGTGTCGAAAGGCTTGGCAAGATCTAGATGGGCTGTGTGAACCACCTTACCCTCATCTACAGCTTTGGTCACCACTTCAAAGAAGTCTGTCAGGTTTAGGAGGCATGCTCTGCCTTTTACAAACCCAAACTAGGTAGGGTCCAGTGTTTGGAGATTACCAATGTCATTGTTTGTAAGTTCCATGATGATACATTCCATAGCCTTGCAGACCAGTTTCATCAGGCTAATGGGGCAGTAGTTCCCAGGATCCGTGGTGGCTCCCCTGTTTCTGTATGCCATTCAGTGGGCACAAAGCCTGAGGTGAGGTTATGATTGAACATAGTACTTAGCTGGGGTGCCAGTGCGTTCTGTAGTTCATGTAGAACGCAGCGTGGGATGTTGTCAGGTCCCATGGATGCTGTGTTCTTGGCTTTGGAGAGTGTGTTTTTTTACCTGTGCAGCCATGATTACAGGAACTTTACATTCTTTCGGTATAGTGATGGGCCATTTAGGGGGTGAGAGAGGGGTAAAGTTAGCACTGAACCTGTCTGCCAGGATGTTGACAATATCAGTTGGTGCTGTATATTTAGTGCCATTGTGCTGTAACTCAGAGCAGATCTGAGTGTGCCATTGAGATTCTTGACATAGCTATAGAATGCTTGGTGATTGTCTTTGGAATCAGTGGTGATTTTGTTTTCATAACTAGCTTTGGAGGATTTTATGAGGGATCACAGCTTCTTACTGAGGCTTACCAGGGAGTTCCTCCAATCATGGGATTTTACTCTTTTTTGCAACAGTTGTTTTCTTCTGTTGTAGAGTTTGTTTATGGCAGGGGACCACCAGATTGGCTTCCCTTTTTCTAGGATAGCATCTTGGTTCTGTTAGGGATTGTACAATCCATGCACTCATGTAGGTGCTTATAAAGTGCAATTGTATAGGATTCCGCAGTCGTACCTCTATTGTCCATCACCATGGGTGTCGTGAAGTTTGCCACTTCTGCCTTAAGAAGCGTGAAGTTGGCTCTGGAGAAATTTTTTATGGTGGTTTCCCGAGTGGGGGGTGGGGGTGGGATGTGGATTTCTAGGGTGATTTGCTTGTCATCGGATCTGACCAACGAGGAATTGACCTCTGGTGTGGAAGACCGATTGCCCATGTTGGTAATGATCAAGTCTAGGATATTGTGCCCCTGGTGGGGGTGTGGATAAGTTGATCCAAGGCATTGTAATTTATGAATTCCAGAGAACGTTGAGCACAAGAGTTGGTACATAAGTAGTTTTCCCAGTTAATGGTGAAGTAGTTGAAATCGCCCATTATTAGGGTGTTATGTTGTACCCTAATATTTTCTAGTGTATCAAGAAATGAAGAGTAGGAATCCTGGGGCATGGTGGGGGATTTGTAACAAGCTACAATTTGGATTGCGGTTTTACCCAGAGTTAGTTGCACTTGGATAATCTCGGATGCATTATGCTGAACAACTAGCCTAGAGGTGTGGATATCCTTAATGAATATGGACACGCCTACGCCTTTAGTGCATTGGTCCAGGTTAGGTGGCCGAATGATGTGGTATGAATTATAGCCTGGTAATGCAGGGGTGCTCTCTGGAGCCTTGAACCAGGTCTCTGTCACTGCACATATGTCGATGTTCTCCATTTTAAGGAGTGCCTCAAGTGAGTGCATTTTGAGGTGTAGACTTCTAGCATTAAGTAGTATTACCCTCAGATTTTGCTTACTTGTACCTGTTACGGTGGTGAATTTGTCATTTGAATCTTGCCTAAAAAAAGTACTATAGGGGTGGCAGGAGCCTTAGCCAGTATCTGGAATCCCAAGGGTGACAGGAGCAGGCCATCTCTGGCAAAGCATTGTGGTTTGTCGATCATGTCATCCCAGGCAGACAGATACTGGATCCCCTTAGAATGACACCAGAAGCTTAGCTAATTGTTGAAGTCAATCATTTTGTCCTTGTACTGTAGGATCATTCTGGGTGATGGCAGAATGCTACTCATGGCTCGGGTCATACCTGCCTGGGATACAAGATCGGACAGCTCCTCCATGTCTCTTTTCATGTAGTCCAGGGAGGTACGTCTCAGGTCATTCACACCAACACAGTTAATGACAGAGTCATAATTGTACTTGTTGTGGAGTGGCCTGATTGCATGCGTTATGTGGCGGATCCTGGCACTTGACAGGCAGCTGACAGTAACTTTCTCCTTGTTTAGCCTGGTGAGTGGAACATCAGTGTGCCTGACTATAGAGTCACCTATGACTAGAGTGTTGGGTACATTGTTATGCCTTATGGGCTGTGGTTGAGCGGCACACTGAGTTTGTGGACTATGTGTCATTTTGGTTGTATTGGGGGGGGTGGAGGTCGCTTGTGCTTCTGCTTTGGAGGTCCCTGTTGCTTGGGTAGATTTTTTTTAGGAGCCTCTGTGAATGTAGGTGTGTGTTTTGTGTTTCTATGTGTGTGTTTTGGTGGTGTAGGTTTTGAGGGATTATGTGATGAGTGTGGTGTGGTACAAGTTTTTACCTTCTCTTGACTGTCTAGTCCAGTCTTGGGTGAAGAGAGCTTTGCTTCCAGTTTGGCTATATTAGTACATCTCTCACAGGTTTTAGTGTTGGGTGGTAGGAGGAGAGGGTTATCTGTGTACATGAGGCAATTGCTGCATTGCCCCAAAATGCCCAGATTCATCAGATAGATAGGAGAAAACACCGGGAGCTGACCCTTAGACATGCCTGGATAGGTGCTTATTTATTAAGTACTAAAAGGTGTTTTCCTCTAGACAAGTGAGGAAAGTTGAGTGCTGTAGTAATTTGTAACTTATTTAGTGCTTACAATGCGTTCTGAACAAGTGCTGAGCTCAAAGAAACATATTTGAGTACTGAAACTAGAAAACTGGTTAGTTCTAAGAAACAAAGTTAAGCTAGAAGGCTTCCCTCCAATACAGAAAGGCTTGGGGGCTCAGAAGCTTACAAACTGTCCTGGAAACAGCAAATCTGTATCTGGACTAGACTACTTACAGGAAAGGCAGGAAACAAGCTTAGAATATACATATATATATATATATATATATATATATATATATATATATATATATATATATATATATATATATATATATATATATATATGTATATATATATATATATATATATATATATATATATATATACATATATATAGCTTACTGGGTTGGCCTTCTCAAATGTTCTCTCTGGATTAGGTAGAATGAGGCAATGACACTATACTGGGAGGAGTGTCCCATATCAAATTTACAGTAGGGGTGAGCAACTGCAACGCCACAAAAATCAGAACAAACAAACCAAACCAGATTCTTAACAACTGTAGAAAATTCTAGTTAATACCTCACAGACAGTGAGTAAAATAAAAGTGCTATAAATAATTCAGAAATAAGCAAAATCAGGATACTTAATGTTATATATCACAGATTACTTAGCTCAGAGCCCTTCCTCCAACTTCCTCCGATTAGCTCAGTGTGAAATTAGCTCAGTATGAAGTGTGAAATGATGTAATTCCTTCTCAAAATTAAATAGTTTCAAGATACGAAGATACTTTGCTGAGCGAAACTCAAGAACTCAAAGAATTGCAGATACCATAAATCAAACCCTAGATAATCGTCTAGATTTCAAAATGGGTCTCAGAGACGCTCTCTCATTGAGACCCATACCCCTATCAGCTCTAAATATCTGAATATCTCAAGCCATATTGCTACTTTTCAATGCAAAAATACCTTGGGGTTTATCGCTAATGATCTTATGAGTGTATCAGTATCTCTCTTTGATACTGCTCGGTTAATATGTTTACACAGTCCTAAAATGGGTTAAGGGTTCCATCCATCCCTATATTATCTGTCTATGTTCTTCTCAGAGCTGCTACCACAGATGACAATTAAAGTTCCACATAGTATGGAAGAGAAAGAGGAAGGGGTACCCAAATAGTTCAAGTCCTAATCGCCCTCCAAACCTGTGGAATACATTTCTTGGGCTCCAGATTTGTCAAAACTGCAAATACTAAGTGTCCACACTCGTTGGGAAAGGATTAATACGAAGATATCGGAGCTTTGTCTAGTATAGTCTATTGATCCTCTTATGGATATGTGACAGAATAATTAGTGCACCTAACTGCCAACTGATTAATGAAGAAGGCTTCACCTGGCAACGCATAATCCTCTGAACATCATATTTAGCTTTCTGGGCAATCGTGCAAACCACACCCTTGCCAATTAAATAAATGTGTTTGTGTCAGGATATTTTTATTTCCTTTCGTTTTACTCTAGCGCACATCTGATTTAAGATTTGTGCTCTTCATTTGGACATGTCTTGCTATTTATGTCATCAGTAAGGTTCTTGGACTTTACTGTGAATGTAGAAACTCTACATGGTTTTCTACACTGTACTTTTTCTTCTCAATCTCAATTTAGTATACCTACATACAGAATTATATGTATAGTATATTCCTGTTAATCACTATAACATATATCCTTTTTATTCCAATTTTGTTTGTCTCTCTTGCTACTTTGTCAGTATAACGTCTTTGCTTTATGGCCCAGTTAGTGGTTGAAAACGGTCCTGTTCCACTCAAGCCACCAGGTCAACAAACAGTAAATACATGAATAAAATGGCTTTTAGAATCCTTTAAGTTCTCCCTACATCTATTTCCAAAACTACAGATGTTAAGGCTTAAAAGAACATTATGCCTCTGGAGGAACATAATGTGACTCTAACATGATTATTCAACCTACATAACAATATTTGGATGTCATCAGGCTTTCATGTCAGCCCTCTAAATCCATAGGATTTCAGTAGAGGTGCCATTTCCCTCTAAGACTGTTACTTCATGTTATTTTTCATTCGGGTATAAAGAGTCCGTTGCCACCCTAGAGACTTTCATGTTTTACAGGGAAAAGTAAATTTCCTGACACAGGAGAATATCCACTCATTAAATTTTCTTGCACTCTTTCTGGGTTTTTATAATGTTAGGGTTTTACATTTCAGTGTTCCATCAGTTATCAGAGGATATGAGGAAATGAGTGCTATGTTGTGATTACTGATATATGGTGCATCCAGATGACAAATTTATAACACAGTATGTGTGTGTGTGTGTGTGTGTGTGTGTGTGTGTGTGTGTGTGTGTGTGTGTGTGTGTGTATTCTGGGAGATGACATCTCATGTGACTCAAAGCATTGTGGTATAGGTTCATAGGTTCATAGGTTCATACTAGGCTATCTGCCCTAGGGCATTTATAAGCCTAGCCCAGAGTTTTGTGGCTTTTGCCACCCCTTTAGTTTGAAGGATAATATGCCCATTATTTTGCTGTGCCTCTGTCGAGCAGTGACACTGAGGTTATCCCTGGGGTATACCTGCGATCTCCCATCCATTGGTCAAGATTTCTCTTGAACAAAGCCAGCGAGGTGCTCTGCCTCACATGTACCGGGATTTTGTTCCACAGCATAGGGAGTCTCTGGGTGATGAATCTGTCCCTCCAGCATGTCCTATTAATAGCCGTGTTAAGGTTTAAGTCTCTTGCCCTTGTAGTTCTGATGGATTTAGATTTTTTGAGGTGAAGCATGTTCATTAGGTCCGGGTTGGACATGGCCTTGTATGTCAGGCACAGGTCACCTCTGAGCAGATGGTAAGCGACTGAATAGAGCTGGAGTTCTTCATGATATACCTTATATTCTTAGTAGCTGTATGATTTAGAAAAAGAAAATAAAATAACAATAAAGTTTTGCATGTAAGCTTGGAGAATAAACCATAGCAACATTATCTAAGTTTTATTTCATGAACACTCCTGACAGAGTAATTATTTACAATAAAGACATCAAATAACTCCCAAGACTTGGTGGGGAGGGTTATACTGCAAGCTTCAATAGTCAATGCCTGAGAAGGTCATTTCAGACAACTGAAATTAATGTCATCCTATTTCTATTAAATAGGAAAAAACAGTTAACAGAATTCTGTGTGAGTAAATAAGAAGTCCTAAATAACAGTATAATACTTTATGTAAGGCAGTTATGGTATTGAATCGTAAAGCTTAAATCAGCCCATATAGATCCTATATGAACCTTTTGATCTACTAACCCTGGCCTAGTTCAAATGACAGACTCTTCCTAACAATAGATATATTAAACACATGGTCCATATACACCCAGTGAAGGATCAGAGACTCAAATCCTTTCTATAAAATGCTATCTCATTTTTGTGAGAATTAACAAGTAAATACTCCACAGCATCTGTCCATTTGCTTACAAGGCAAGGCCTTATAGTAATTATAAGCAATGTTCAGCTAATACAGGACATTTCAAGCCATTCCAATGTTCCTATGAACATTTTTGGGGAAAGGCTATGATGCATATGTTCTGATCTCGCTGGTACCTCCCAAAAATAAGTATAATGTCAATATTTCATTGCATTAACAAACACATTTTATATTTACATTGTCTGAAAGGCATGCCTTAAAGGCATGAGTGCTATGCTACATGACAAGAGTTCAGCTGGAATCTGAGGCTGCTACTTTGGATATTATTAGCCATAGTGCATATTGCAGCAGCACAATTTTGTTTCAGAAAAGCTTCTTTGTGGGGGGCGTGGCCAAGGATGAACACAGGATAGCAGCAGATTTCTTCAACTCCACCAATTTCATTACACTGACAGGAATTAATTACTTAAAAAATTAATTTTTGAAGTAATTTTCTTTCTAAATATGTTTGTTTTATATAGTTCTTGAACTATATCTAAAAAAGAAAGGACATTTTAACAATATTCCTGTCAGAAATCACACTGGAAATTTTCCTGTCAGTTTATCAGTCTGAAATGAGTTCCAGTAAGACAAATTCTCAAGACTCCAGCATCAAGAAAGAACTTCAGTCTCTGATAACTATAATCCAGCAACTTACTGCTAAGATGGATAAAATGGATACTAAAATTGATACCTTCATAGAAAAACTACAAAACAAATAGACTTGTTACATATAGACCTGCAACAACAGAAGATCCAGATGACAGGCATAGAAGAAGCTGTGAATGACATGGAAAATAGAATCCAAGAAGAGGAAATCAACATTGAGTTTCTGCTGAAACAAAATACACATTTACAAACAAAGCTGGATGACTTGGAAAATAGATCTAGGCGCAATAACATTAGGATTTTTGGACTGCCAGAAAATATTGAAGGTAACAATATTACTTCTTTTTTAACAACATGGCTCCCTGAAACTTTAGACTTACCAGAAGCATTCTCTTTTGGTATCGAAAGAGCACATAGATCTATAGCTAATACTAACTCTAACAAAAACTATCCTAGATCAGTTATAGTTAGATTTCTATCATCTTTTGATAAAGAGATGGTTCTTAAAGCTGCTTGAGCTAAAGCTCCTCTTAAGATTAATGAGACAACTGTGCGTTTTGACAGAGACTATTCTTCCTTGGTAATAGCTAAAAGAAAAGTTTTTCTGCCACTAATAAGGGAGCTTAAAAAAGCACAGTTTAAAACATACCTTCTGTTTCCTGCCAAGCTAAAAATCTTCCTTCCTGATGGTCCTAAAATTTTTGATGACTTAGACTCTGCTTTACTGTTTATCAAAAAAAATAAGATTTTGGATAAAATAGAGGAAATGGAATGGGCTAGTCCTTCATTAAAGAGACTGGCAACTGAAACTTCGTGGAAGATTTCAGAGAAGAAGAAGAGACTAAAGAACAAATGATTTGTTCTATGTTTTTTTTTTCTTTTTTTCTCTCATCATTTTACTTAATTATTAATCTTTTTAAATATAGTTCCTGCATTTCCAGAAAGCCACAAATGTTCTGAAAAAGATTTAATCAAAGTAATTCTCTGTGTGCAAAGAAATGTTTTGTTTCATAACCAGTCAACATATCTGAGGAACTAATGACAAGCTATTATTCAATTTGTTTCTCTTTCTCAAGAAGAGAAGTAAGGTCAGTAATTTGATACATTTTTTTTTCTTTTTTTTCTCCTTTTCTTCTTTTCTTTGTTTAAACAATGACATTCTATTTAGATT
This sequence comes from Protopterus annectens, assembly GCF_019279795.1. Taxonomy (NCBI): domain Eukaryota; kingdom Metazoa; phylum Chordata; order Ceratodontiformes; family Protopteridae; genus Protopterus; species Protopterus annectens. The sequence goes on along the minus strand of NC_056727.1, from coordinate 851,974,845 downwards.
ATGTA
>NC_056727.1:851949968-851974340 GCF_019279795.1 Protopterus annectens | reverse complement strand
TGCGCCACGCCGTGGATCGCTATTGCCCTCATTTGCATGGTGCAATACCGCACACAGTGTGTTTTGCATACCTACGCTGGGGGGCGGAGACGGTCCGGCGCACGCCGGTAGTGCACGTGGAATTCATTCATACCTGAATCGCTCAGCAGCCATATTTGGCGTTATAACGCCAACGCTATGCGGGCGCCTGGCGCAAGGTTCATGAATCCCGGCGTATATGTTCTTCAAATGCTATTCCTAATTATACTTTCTTGATTATACTGCTTATGCTTGTTTGTAAATAATCTGTCATGCTTTAACTAATAATAATTAGAACTAAATAATAGTAAATAATATGTTTTATTTTTAACTCTATTAATATAAACAGTAAGTAATATTCCATTGTATATACTTCTTATAGCTTTCTCTTACATTTTTTTATTTCTGCTTTACACTCTTTTATTTTCTACTCTCTTTTTCTTTTCTTTATTCTTTCTCTTTATTTTTTTTTCTCATATTAATATATAGCAATGCTTTTGATCATATAGACACAGTAAATAATAAGATTTGCATAAAAATTGAGTTGGGACAAAAATATTGAGTTTTATTACTTATTAATAACTTTGGGCTTAATTTCAGTTACATAGAGGCTGTAATAACCTGTAAAATACATCGCAAAGGTTTTGTCATGTTTAGATGCATTTACACTGCTAAATGAATGTTTGTCACTAGTTTTTAACAAGTTTCCCGCCAAAATGTTAAGGGAGACAATCTGGGATGTGGGCTACCTCATGAACAGTGTCCTCATGCTGTTTCAAAAGCTTCAACTCTCAGAATTCTCACAGAGAAGCTGAAAGCAGTCAATCTGACCTTTGACCCAGATATCACACTGACACATCACAGATTCAGGAAGAACACTCTACCAGGAAGTAGAACTGATGCAAATGCGACTATGTGAAGGAAAATGAACTCTTTGACATTTAAATGTGAGTTATTTTATATAATTACTTAAATATCTATGTTATAATTCATAAAATATGTCAGTTATAATGATTTTAAATGATGCAGTTTCTTGTAGTAAGTAAATGACTTATTTTAGAAGGCATAGAAAATGAAACATTTATTCAAGTGATTTTGAAAATCTACTTGACTGCAGCATACTAATCTGTGTTGAAAACTTATGTTCCAAACATATACGTTACTATAACTCATTAAATTCATCTCTATTCTGGAAGAAACTGTCATGTGATATGTTTTAAAGCAGTAGTATAGACATACAAAATACAGATTTTTTTTTACAATAATGCAAGTGTTTCTGAGAATTTGCATAACTATGCAGTATGATTTATAACAATTTCTATAAATATAATATTTTATTCTATTGACAATAAAGAGTATGAGTAAAATGCTCATATACAAGCAATTCAAGGTTTTTTTGGAAGCTGTTGACTGCATTTACATGACAGAAAATAGATGCATCTTAATATATGTAATGTCTGAACCATATTAGCCAAAGTTTTTGATTTAAATGAATGTTAGAACTTATTTTTACATACTTTGAATAAATTAACATGTAAATATGTCTTCTTTTTTTTTTTCTCTTTCTTTCACTCTCTCTCCCTCTTTCATGTCTTTTATTTCTCTCTCTCCTCTTGGTTCCTAATATCAAGTATATTTGAATGCTATTTGAATACAAGTGTATTATATTACATAGATGTATATAGTAGTATGAATAGTTTTAAAAAAAAAAGTTTATTTTAGTTTATATGATGCTGTTTTATCAAATGTGTAGTTTTGTCTTGCTAGATAATTGAATTGAAAGCTGTTAATTTAAGTTAAATATAACCAGTATTAAATTGATAAGGTGGTAGCTGAGGTACTGCTGCTTGGTAGGGGTTAACTTGAGTGGTAAATACTACTCTAAGTTGGAGTTTTTAACTCCAGGCTGGATGCAAGGTTTAATCCTTACATTATTTTCACTTGTTCATTGTTATATGTATATAGTTTTGACATCCACAATATATTTTGTACACTCATTGTCACTACAAACAAAATTGAATCCTATACAAAATCCCATAAGAGATTCAATAAATACAACTATATTTAAAGGTACACCTAAAGGAGGAGATGTAACATTACTTACGTTGTTATTTGTTATTTTGATCATAAGATTCTTAAGTTTTAAAAATGCCAAATGACATCTTTAAAAGGAATTTCTTTAAACATTAATGGATTGAATAATCCATGCAAAAGGGCAAGCCTAATAAGATACATTAATTTACATAAGGCCAACTTAGTCTTCCTGCAAGAAACCCATCTCTTGAAAAAAGATATTGATAAACTAGCCACAAACAAATATACAGTATTGGTTAGTTCAGAGCACACTCAGAAAAAGAGGAGTGGCTATTTTATGGAATAAAAGTATGCCCATTCCTAAAACCATTAAGTCTTATCAGGATGACAAAGGAATGTTTTGTATGGTTACAATACAAATTAATGGGAAGACTTACACTTTAATTAATGTATATTGGATACCTGGAATTGGTATTAATACAGTGAAGCATCATCTTGATAAGATCATATCATTCTCTATAGGAGATATTATTTTAGCTGGTGACTTTAATTGTATACTACATGAAAGTGATATTACCACTATAGGAAAAAGAAGAATTACATCTAATGCAAAACATTTAAATGATTTTGCTAATTCTTATCATTTGAATGATATTAATAATCAGATAGATTCAAAATCATTACCATACACCTTTTTTCCTAACAGATACAAAACTTATTCAAAAATAGATAGGGTCTTCATTTCTAACCAGATGGTAACAGATTTAATTAATTCCAAAATCATTTCATGTCTTATATCTGATCATAATTCAATTGTTTTTGAATTCATGATAAAAAATACTCATAATGTTCAGGTCAAAAGGATACCAGCATACTTAACTCAACTAAAAGACTATAAAGAATATATACTTTCAGAAGTACAACATTTTCTAGACATAAATAATACTCCTGAAGTCTCCATTGTCTATGTTTGGGATGCCTTAAAATCATATCTATATGGACAAAGTATAAGATGGTATAATAATAAAAGGAAATCTTGGGATAAGGAATTGTTAGATATCCAAAGTAAATTAGACTCTTATAAACATAATAATAAAGAAAATATTATGGATAAGAAAGTAATTGAAGAAATAAACAAACTAAATGAGAAATACAAAGAAATTTTAACTCATAAAGTTAAAATAACTCTAGAGAAATACAAGTTTTTATCTTACTCAATAAGCCCCAAATACTTACATAGACTTAAAAATAAAACAAAAAGGTTGAATAAACAAAAGGATATCAAAGAAATCTTTTCTCTAAGGAAAAAGAAGAATGTTTCTAGTCTACCAGAAATACTAGATGAATTTAGAAATCACTTTCACAATATTAACAATAATAACATTAACATGGAACCTAAAGATAAAATAAAGGAGTTTATAACCACAAACATGAATAAAAAGCTTAATAAACAACAGATTAAACTATTGGACAAAAGTATTTCATATACAGAGGTTATTACACAAATAGATAAGCTTAAATCAAACAAAGCACTGGGTAATGATGGTATTATACCAGAGATATATAAAATCCTTTCTAAAAGTACATATTCATTAATACATAAGGTTTTTATTTTGGCCCAAACTGAGTTAATAACCCCCCCCCCATCTTGGCAATATACATTTATTTCGCCAATTTTAAAACCTAATAAAGATCCAACTAGATGTACTTCATATCGGCCCATCTCATTACTTAATGTTGATTATAAAATGTTTATGAGTATTTTTGCTGATAGATTGAAGACAATCATTCCCGGCATTATAGATATAGATCAGACAGTCTTCATTGTAAATAGAAATACTTTTGATAATATAAGAAGAACTTTAACATTAATTGATTTTGCAAATGGGAAAAAGAAAGATTTAACACTTATTAGTCTTGATATAAGTTCAGCATTTGATTCAGTAAGTTGGGACTATCTGTTTACCTTACTGAAGTGCACAAACTTCTCAGATGCATTTGTAAATCTAATTGAGCATTTATACAAAGGAACGTTGGCTTATATTAAGGTAGGAACATATGTTTCACAAAAAATACCCATTCTTAAAGGTACAAAACAAGGATGTCCACTTTCTCCACTATTATTCACTTTAGTAATGGAGCCTTGGGCTAATTTGATCAGAAACAGTACTGACATAGAGGGTTTTGAAATAGATGAAAATACAACATCCAAAATTCAACTTTTTGCAGAAGATGTTCTAATTACATCAGCAGGATCTAATTCTTCTATGCAGTCTCTATTTGATAAAATGATGAATTTTAAAAGTATTTCTGGTTTAATATTCAATGAAGAAAAAACTAAAATACTACCTATATATACACGAAAAAATATTCTCATTAGTGATTTTACTAAATATGTACCCAATTCAGGTCAGGTAACTTATTTAGGTATAATACTATCTAAAGATATTAAATCTATTATATATAATAATTATAATACCTGTTTTCTTAATATACAAAATCTTTTTAATACCTGGAATAATATGTTTTTAACTATGGAGGAGAGACTTACAATTATTAAAATGATAATATTCCACAAGATTTTATACTTAATACAATCAATAATACTTCCACCTACAAAAATAATTATCAAGAAACTGAATACACTAATGTTAAATTTCCTATGGACACCTAATAGACCTAGGATTGCATTAAAGAAACATACTAATAGCTGGTCTCAAGGGGGTATTTCTTTTCCAGACTTTAATTTATATACTATCTCTTCTATTGTAAAAGTTATTACTTTATTAATAGATCAGTCATATGTCAAAATGGAAAGATTATTGGGAGCTAATTAGTATGCACTTCATGAAAATCTCCTTAACACATAAAAATATGATTGTAAATAACTCCATGTTATGGTTACTAAAGGAATTTTGTACTTCACCTATTACACCTAAACATATGGTTTGTTACCCATTAAATATTATTATTAGCTATTGTAACTTTATATTCATGCACCCTAAGTATAGGGAATGGAATTTTATTATATTCCCTATAATGTATACTCAGGGTATGCTTTTGTCATCTACTTCTGAAGGAACTCATTTAGCTATAGATAATGATCTAAAGTACTGGTATCAGTTGATATCTGATAATAAAGTTAAAAATCTAGATTTCTTAAAACAAGAATTTGATCTAAGAGAAACTTGCTGGTTAGAGGTTCAGACCTTTAGACAACATCTCATTGATAGAATAGATCTAATGTCTATAACAGTTAAAGAATCTATTCCAACACTGATTGATTACTTGATATTAAATTTACAACATAAAGTTTCTGATAAAGGTAAACTTTCATACATACATAAAATTATCAGACAAGAAACTTTTACAGTGTAGATACATACTGGAATTATTTCACTTCTATTAATGGGGACCCACCAAATCAACAAGATAAACAATATATATTGAATCTGCCTATAGAACTACGCCTTCCATTGTCTGGAGACTTTATACATGGAAATTTTTACATAGATCTTTTATACACCTTTGATGATGAATAAAATAAATAATAAAGATAATCTATGTAAGAGATGTAATGTAGAAATTAATGCTGACTGGGCTCATATGTTTTATGACTGTATAAAATTGAAAGAATACTGGAAGTCAGTTAATGGATTTTGCAGGCTCTTTTACAGATAATTTCATTATTTCTAAATCTCTTATATTATTCAACACACCTGTACCTCAAAGTGTTAAAAGGTTAAGCTTCCCTTGTTATGGTCTATTCTAGCAGTGGCTAGGAAAATAATAACCAGAAATTGGATTTCAGATACACCTCCTTCGTTCAATGAATTTAAAAATGTTATGAATATAGTGTGCCTTATGGAAATAAACACAATTAGGTCAAGAACAACTAGAAAAACATCTTATTATATTGTATGGGATAATTTACAAAATTTGTTAAAAAAATCCTAACTTCAATAGCATGGAATTTTAGTTTAATTAATTGATCTGATTGTAGTGGATGTCTTTGTAAATACTCTAGTTGTTTTGTTGAATGTTATAATCATATCTATTTTTAATTACTTGTATAAAATTGTTATGATATTTCTCTTGTATGTTAAAACAATAAACCTGTTTTAAAAAAAAAAAAAAAAAAGAAAAGCTTCTTTGTTACATTTCTCAATAAATCATGAGGTGCTTGCTCATCTTGAATTCCTACTGAAGCCTTCACAAGTTCATAAGAAGCCATGGTTTTCATTATAAGATTAGGCTTCCAAAGAAAACAATAAAGCCATTAAAGACAAAAGTACAGTCTACATATTTGCCTCATATAGCAGAAGACTAGTTAGCACTTTTTTTTTTTAGTTTTTCCAAGTCTTTTGAGTTGCTTATACCATGACAGGAATGGACCCCATTCCTAAGTCAAAGTACGATTGAGGTTCATGAGATTAGTATTGTTTCAATCTTTGATGTCAGCCAAAAGTGCTCTTCACAGCACCCACAATGTACCCAGTAATGACTCCTTCTGCAATTTGTATGGGGTTACATGTATTGGTAACATATCTAAATACAACTGTAGATTATTTTTTATAAGACCAATTGCTCCTACTACTATTGGAACTGTCTGGATATCATTTTTCCACATTGCACTGATTTCTGCCTGCAAATCCTGATACTTCATGAATTTGTGTCTCTCTGTACGTAACAAACTAGTCACTGGGTTGGTGATTTCTATGATCAATGCTACATTTGTCTTCTTTTCATGGACCACTATATCCTGTTTTCTAGCATCTATCTTTTGAACTGTTGGTAATGGGTGATCCCTTGTGATGTAGACTTCATCATTTTCTATGATGCTCTGTGGCTCATATTTCCAGTGTTTTTCAGCCACTTCAATACCATAATGTTTGCACAATCACCAGTGCAATAATCTTGCCACATTATTATGCCTTTCAGTATACAGTCCTTCTGCCATTAGTATGTCACAACCTGTAATGAGGTAAGCAACTGTTTTCAATTCTGTTTTACAAAAACCTACATTCGTCTGTTTCTCCCATATGTTCAATGGACATTGTAAATCAGCATATACATAGCCCACTATCTTTTGCCACCAGTCTTTCATCTCTTGGTTTAAATTCACCTCTCCTTAACCATTCATGTGTTTAATCCTTATCAACATGAGGTCCTTCCAGAAGTTTTCTATATTTACAGCTATCCCCCGGATTTACGAAGCCCTTTATAGCATGCAGGATTAGTCTAAGACCTATTTTCGGCAATATGGCTGATGTGCAATCCAGGAACGAGCTCCCGGGATGTGCACATGAGCTCTTAGGCTAATTCTGCACAGACTGAGCTCCTGTATGCAAATTACCCTCATTTGCAGGGGAAAGCCATGAAAATGAGGGTAATTTGCGATCCAGGAAGCTGTCAGCTGTCAGTGCAGGACGAGTGCAGTCTGCAGAAATGTAGTCGGTTAGTAACCGAGTACATTTCTGCAAACTACAAAACGGAGCTATGACAGCTCAAAATAAAGGCTGCATATCATTGAGGAAGCATGTCAATGGCCAAGTAGAAGGCCATTCACATTGCAAACTCAAAAAAATAAAATAAACAACTTTTTTTTTCTTTTCGCCGATCTCGCCTGTTTAAACATAGGGCAGCGGCGCACAAACAGGATTGGGGGAAAATCGTAAAATAAACCTAAAATAAGCACTCTAACTAAAATCAGTATTCTGCCATGCAAGTCAATGGCAGGCAGAAGACAACTTGGCCAGTGAGTAATGGTTGCTAAGTGGAGAGGTTTAGTGTGGGACATGTAACTATGCATTAGCAGGCAATCCTATGCAAATGAGGGAAAGGTTAGTGAATCCCAGATATTCCCAGGGTGTGAGGCAGGTCCCAAGAGTGTAAGAGTATAAATAGTTAGGTGACATCCTGGGTGTGTGTGTCAGGCATACTGTAAGTGGATTGGAGACCTGTGGCTCGGGATTGCTCCTAGCTTAGCACAGCTAAGCTAGGGGTGTGTCTAAACCTGCCTAGCACTCTTTACAAAGTGTAAGAGGGTGTGCACACTGCACACCAGGTTTTACAGGAAGAAAAAGAAAGTTAAACTAGGAAAAAGCAGGACTCAGTTTGCGTGGTGCGCACACAGGCTTAAACAGGGAGGCAAAGGGAAGAGAAAACTGCAGTAGGAAGGTAATCAAGGAGAACTACCTTAGCTGACAGGTGAAATATATCAGAATCAGCCAGTTACACAGGCAGCAGACTAGCCCAGCACACCACTATAAACTATGCAAACACCTTTCCCCTTGTTTTTTCCAAAAACTCTGCACCACTGATGTATGCAGATGGAGAAATTTTACAAAATGAAAGCAAGAGAAAAAATGTTAGGGGCTGCTTTTGCTATCATGAACCAGCATGTGCAAGAGGCTGAGGGTGGTAAGGATGTAAATGCTGCTGAGCAACCCACAGTGAGGAGACAGAGAAGAGTGTACAGACCCAGGGTAACCTACCAGGGGCTACATGATCTGGAGAAAGTGGAGCGCTATATGGTGGACAGGGACCTCCTACAGCAAATTGTTGAGCTGTGCCGGCGTCGCCTGACACACAGAACTAACAGAGGAGAACCCATCCCAGTGGATACCAAGGTATGTGTAGGCCTAAGAATACTAGCTACAGGTACTTTCCAAATGCCAACTGGGGATATGATGGGGATTTCACAGGCATCAGCATCCAGGGTACTCCACCAGTTTCTGGATGTCATGTCAGCACATGTCGGTGAGCACGCATATTTCCCCATCATGCGTGAGGAGTTGGCCAGCAATATGCATCTGTTCCACCAAATAGCAGAATACCTTGAGTTAGTGGGTGCAATAGCCTGCACACACATACACATGAAAGCACCACCAGGTGAGCGCGGTAGGGTCTACATCAACTGCAAGAGCTTCCCCTCCATCAACTGCCAGGTCATGTGCAATGCCCAGGGCATAGTAAGGAATGTGTGTGCTGCCTGCCCTGGAAGCTACCACGATTCCCACATCTGGCATCTGACACAACTGTACCAGACATTTGCCAAAGGGGGCGTCCCACACAGTCACCTAGTGGGGGATGCTGGATACGCACTGGAGCCATGGTTGATGACACCCATCAAAAATCAATACACACCCAAACAAGAACTTCATAATGAGGCACATGCACAAACATGAATCATAATAGACCGTGTGTTTGGGATGCTCCAGTCATGGTTCCCGTGCCTGGACACATCTGATGGAGCCTTGCAGCAGTCACCAACTACTTGTACCCAAATTATCCTTGTATGTGCCATGCTACACAATATGATCCTGCGGAAACAGCTGCAGCAGGAACAGCATAGGGCAGAGCCACACAGCCCCCTAGAAGTGCCAAGGTCTGCACAGGCGCAGAGTGACTCGGAGGAGGAAAAACCTGAGCCTGCCCCAGTAGGCAGAAGGAGGCATGCCCAGTATTGTCCTGGCCTTGGCAAAGAGGCAACTCATATACCTGCACTGACACAGTAGGGACCCAGGGAATGACACCTCTCTCCGACTCACACATACAGTAAAAGGGATGCCAAACATGACACTACCTGTGCTCAACCATGTATAGGGAGTGTACTATGTGCATCTGACATATGCAGCCCTGCAGCACCACCCTCAATACTGGGAGACCCACAAGGTAAGTGACTCACACATGCCAGTTGGGGGGCCAGCAGGATAGGTGTAGACAAACACAAACAAATACTGCACTATGGCCTCTGAATGAGCTCTATGGGTAACCCCTCCCTCAGGCCTACACAGACAGACTACAGCAGGCCAGCCAGTTGGATGTAAGTTGTGAAGGCTAGGAAGTCAGAAACTAATATGTAGGTAGTTAAAGCTAAGATCTGTATTACACTGGTATGCCTCTAGCCAGCATGATAGGTAAGACTACAGACTGAAATGGTGTACCTGACATATAAGTACAGCCCTAGCAAATGTGTAAAAGTATAAGGTGTGCCCCACCATCCTACATACACTTACAGTAACAGTCAGGTGTGCCCCCCCACCCTTGTGTAGAAATGTAGAAACAGTCATGTGTCCCCCCTGGTATGCAGAAATGTAGCAACAGTCAATGCAAAATGCCTGATGTATACCCTGCAGACACAGCATGCTACCTGTTGGTGTACAACATAAAGGTCAGCACCGCAGTACAAGCTACCTGCACTTGATCCACACATGCAATATAGATGGCCATACTGGGCATGCTCACACGCTTAGAGGAGTGAAAGCAATGTTAGTCAACAACATAGTGAAAGGTTATACTGGGCAGGCGCACACACTTAAACACATGAAGGCCATGTCAGCAAACACTAGGGGGCCAGACATATCTGGTAGTTGCAGTTCTTAGTGCAGACACATGTCAGTATTCACCACTCCTGCCTTGCATACACAGTAGATAGGAATACAGACATATATGTAAGGACAACACACTATAATAAGCCAAAGGTAGATGGACATAGATGTGTGGAAGAGGGTGACCATGACAAGAAGCCATATGGGCCTGTTCCACCCAGCACACAGCCAAAGGGTCCCAAACACATGAGGTGCAGGTGTCAGTCATGGCAGATACTAGCCACCAGTATCTGTCAGCATGATGGTGTGTTGCATGTGCCAGCTGTGCAACATGACTATACAAGGAAGTAGTCACCTAGTAGCTGTATACACGTGCCTGTGGCATATGATCCCATGTGTGCCCACATGTGGCATGTCAACCCCTACATGAATGGGTTACAGCTCATGCACATACTGCCCTCCCCATAGCAGTATCATGACAAGCCTGCTGAGGTCATCCAATGTGAAATGCACCTTTGGCAGAGCTGTAGCTCAGTAATCCCCATGGCACATCCCATAACTTTGTACTGCTGTAGTGATAAACTAGTTAGGTAGTAGTCCTAACCCCAGACTTGGCAACTGTGTGAGTGTGTATTTGTGTGAGTGTCTCTCTGTCTCTGTGTATAGAGAAATGCTTTTCATGCCACTCACATTCCGCACAGTTCATATACACAACTTTGGCAAGGTTGCTGATGTCACTCACCTAGAAATACATCTCTGGGGAAATCATAGCCCAATAATCTCTGTAGCATGACCTGTAACTGCTTACTGCTGTAGTGTGATAAAGTAGTTAGTTAGGTGTTCTAACCCCAGACTTGGCAACTGTGTGCTTGTGCGTGTGCCTGACTGAGTAGAGAGCAATGCTTTTTAGGCCACTCACATCCCGTACAGTACATATACTCAGCTTTGGAAAGGCTGCTGATGTCACTCACCTAGAAATACACCTCTGTGGAAATCATAGCCCAGTAATCTCTGTAGTGTGTTCTGTAACTGCGTACTGCTGTATTGTGATAAAGTAGTTAGGTAGGTGTTCTTACTCCAGACCTGGCAACTGTGTGCTTGTGTATCAAGCTGTGTGTGTGCGTCTGACTGAGTTGAAAGCAATACTTTTTAGGCCACTCACACCCCATACAATACATATACTCAATGTTGGTAAGGCTGATGATGTCAATCACCTAGAAATACACCTCTGGGGAAATCATAGACCAGTAATCTCCATAGTACGTCCTGTAACTGTGTGTTGTTGTAGTGTGATAAATAGGTAGGTGTTCTAACCCCAGACCTGGTAACTGTGTGCTTGTGTATGAATCTGTGTGTGTGTCTGACTGAGTAGAAAGCAATGCTTTTTAGGCCACTCACACCCCATGCAATACATACACTCAACTTTGGTAAGGCTGCTGATGTAACTCACCTAGAAATACACCTCTGGGGAAATCATAGCCCAGTAATCTCCGTAGCGCATCCTGCTGTAGTGTGATAAAGTAGTTAGGTAGGTGTTCTAACCCCAGACCTGGCAACTGTGTGCTTGTGTGTGTGTGTGTGTGTGTGTGTGTGTGTGTGTGTGTGTGTGTGTGTGTGTGTGTGTGTGTGTGTGTGTGTCTGACTGAGTAGAAAGCAATGCTTTTTAGCCCACTCACACCCCGTACAATACATATACTCAACTTTGGCAAGGCTGCTGATGTCACTCACCTAGAAATATACCTCTGGGGAAATCATAACCCAATAATCTCTGTAGCACATCCTGTAACTGCATACTGCTGTAGTGTGGTAAAGTAATTAGGTAGATGTTCTAACCCCAGACTTGGCAACTGTGTGTGCGTGTATATTTGTGTCTCTGACTGAATGACAAGCAATGCTTTTTAGGTCACACACACTCCTTAGCATTCATATACCCAATGTTGCCAAGGCTGCTGATGTCAGCCACCTACAAATACACCTCTGGGAAAGTCATACCCCAGTAATGTTTGTAGCGCATCTTGTAACTGTGTACTTCTGTAGTGTGATTTAGAACTGTGGTAGAGTTCCATCACCACCCATGACAGTTCTGGATGATTTGCATGTGTTTCAATGTCTGTGTATGGAGCAATACATCATAGGCTACTCACTCGCAGTACATTTCAAATGCCCTACTTTGCCAATCCTGCTGATGTCATTCATTGTGAAATGCAACTTTAGGGAAGAAGTTCCTTGTAATCCCTGTGGTGTGACCTGTAACTGCTCCATGCTGTAGTGTGATATAATCCTTGGTCAGGGGTTCTATATCCACAAATGACAGTGGTGGATGTTTTGTCCATGTCTCACTGTCTGTGTAGCTAACAATGCATTTTAGGCTAGTCACTCGCAGTACAAGTGAAATGCCCTACTCTGGTAATCCTGCTGATGCCAGTCACTGTGAAATACACCTTTGGGGAAGAAGCATTCCATGAATGCCCATGGCGTGTACTATACCTGCATAGTGCTGTAGTATAATAAACTAGTTAGATAGGGGTTCAACTCCCAGACATGACAGGTGTGTGTGTGTGTGTGTGTGTGTGTGTGTGTGTGTGTGTGTGTGTGTGTGTGTGTGTGTGTGTGTGTGTGTGTGTGTGCATGTGTGGGTGTAACACGTATCCTGTGTAGAGGTGAGTGTATGACACCTGTGGCCAATGTGGAGGGGGTTTTGCTGATTGCTTTTATGGTGTCCCTATTATATATCACAATGTCAACCATGCAGGGATAACAGATGTAGATGAGCTAGGAGGCTGGGGTGCAAAGCCATACCCATACATGTGACATCAAGCCAGCCAATTGACATTAGCAACCCCACTATTACCCAGAGCACACACTCAACCCATGTGTCATACGCACACACATGCCTATGCAACAGCCAATATGTGGGTAGTACACTGCATATTGGCCACTAATAGTAACTATGCAGTGATAGCAGTGGGCTACAGAGGGTATGTCACCCTTCCCATCTGTCCAATATGCACGAATATGCAGACAATGAACCTCCACCATTTTCCCCAATGGACACCTGCAACCCCTGTGGTGCCTTCACATGACTCACAATTGACATACCATGCCTGACAACATGCCCTGTATAGACAGATGGCATTAACATCAGGAAATGCTGTTGGCATGCTATCAGTGTAGGTGAAGGGTAAACCTGCTGCCCATTACCAGTTCCTGCCACAGGTGGGCAAGACTGGCACATCTGATGATAATCTGTGTTCACAACATGGGACAGGCACCCCAGGTACAGTTCCACATGTCACTGTACCTGCATGTGGGATGTATACACATCCCAGACACCATCCATGTCACGGACTAAGGAACACATACACAGCATGTGGTGTACAACATTGGCCACACACAAAAGGCATCCAGCTGACTGGATGCAGGATGCAATACCCACCTGTGTGGGCAAATGCAGTAACTACAGGCCTGAGCAACAATGCAGGCCATTGTCATGTGGCCTGATGCCAAGGTATACCCATTGCCTATCCTTGTACAGCCTGCTGGCACAGTTGACCACCACACAATCTTGTAGACATGCACCCATGCATGTCAGAACTGGCACCCTGTGTGTTTCTGTGTGTGTTGTATGTTGCGTATGTCCACATCCACACTCACTACAACCCCCCAGGGCATACTGAAGCATGCTGTCTGATGTCTGACATCTCCTCATACTCCTTGCCCATACGGCCTCCATATGACCCATGTGGTGCATGTGATATCTGCACATTGATGTGTTGTGGCAATCCCACTAGTGTTGAGTTGCACTCCTGGTCCTGCCAAGTGTGTCAATGTGTGCGCGTCCCTGTGTGAGTGTGCCTGTGTTGACACTGGCACCTGTTCATGCAGACGGCATGTGTACAACACCTACTGTATATCGACCGTATCCCTGTTGCAGATGTCACTCACCCTCGCATATATGTTCTGAGTGCTCCACATCAGGTAGCACATGTGGTGCATCCAATAATTGCATCGTACTGTGATAGCACTACATAGTTGTCGTGGGTTTGATACACTGTGCTGGTAGGTGTGTGACACAAACATGCTTCAGTTTTACTCTCCCACCCCTCCCTGACCTGTATCTGCTTCTGTCTGCCTCCCCCACTCCCTCTCGGGTGGAGGTGGAGACCCACACCTGACTTGCTTAGGCAGCAGCATGTGTATTTTACATGATGCTCATGATCAACTGATGAACTCTGCACAAATTCAGCCCTCCCCTAGCTGATTGCAGGTGGAACAGCTGTGGTAACAATCCCATAGCCAACTGCATGGAAACACACTCCAATACCTAGGAACATCATGGTGGTGTTGGGGCTTTGCAGTCATTGTGAGCAGGAACTGGATCTGATGTTTGGCAAACAGCATCCCAGATGTATTGGGGATTTACCTCTAACAACAAACACTGTGGAAAGAGGGCAGCAAACAGGAGGGGGGGGGTGTGGCCGACCTGACTACAGACTGTAAGTGCTGCTATACTGCATTTGGAGTAATGTTGGTTTAACAGTGTTTATCTGGATATGCCTGTCATACATGTCGCAATACCTCCCATGTCAGTTCCATATATATGTGGAATCCCCATCTGCTCGGTCATCTGCAGACTGGGCAATGTTTTGTCTATGGTTTCATGTGTTAGCCACAGTGCATCAATCTGTGGAATGCAGAAGGTAGTGTGATGTTTGCAGTCTGTAGATGGTGAAGGCCATGGCAGTTACTGACTTCATATCCCTCATAGGACATATGTTGCAACAAACCCCATTACAATGGAAAATATATGAGGTTATCACAGCAACATGTCTATACTGGCCCTGTGTATGTGCTGTCAGCCACACCTCTGTCAACCTTTGTACATATGGCATGCATGAAGTGGTGTAAATGTGCTGTACACCATAAATACTGCCATCATATCTGATAACAAGCCAGTAATATATCAGATTGCTACACATGTCATGTACAGTAGTGGTTATATTTCATGACATAAGCTGGACATTCTGTGGATGTTTGTACAGTACTGAGGTCTGTGTAGCGATGTGAATGTCAGCAGTGTGTGTATTGTTAATATGTACTTCAGCCTCTGTACAGACTGTGGTAGATGTCATTGTTCTAGCTCCCCTTCTATCAGATGTTACATGCTGCCCAACTGTATGGTACCGTTTTGCCGTACATGTTTGTAGAGCCATATGCACAAATGTCCCATACCGCAGACAGCCATCATACCAAACTGTGTAGCAGCCCAGTATATGTAGGTTCATTCTGTGAGTGGCACATATGAGGATGGTGTAGAACAGATAGTCCATATACTGTAATATTATGCTAGCTTACCATATGTGGCTGTGGCTGTGTTCACATTGGTTGTGGTTATGCACTGTCACACAGGTGTATCTTTCCCTGTGCTGTGACATGGCTGTCAAGCCTGCTATATATGCAGGTACATGTGCATTCCCCCATATGAGATGTAGGCCAGTGTTGAGCCAGTCTGCCTGTACCCTGCACAGTGCATTGTTACATGCCTAGCAGCTTAGTATACTTAACCAGTGGGATGTCATGTGCAGATACTTGCCAGATGTACTACTGCTGGGCCTCCCTTAAATGGCATGTATGTCAGAGAGAGCAGTGGGATGCTATACAGATGTATGTCAATATCAAGTGGGTGGTATGTGTCCATGGCACCCCTGTACCAGTAGTCATTATGTGTCAGGCCAGACAGGAGTGTGTGAATCCAAAACCTATGTTGCCAAATGTATAGCAGTTGTTATGTGTTATACACATCTACATGGCTGTCCACATCCATATTTTCAGGCCTGGTACACATCTGGTACACTAAGGGATTATGTGTATACCTCTGGACTGTACAGGGTGCGTCCGAAGTTCCACATATAGTGGCCAAAACTCTGCTGCACTCCACAGGGCCATTACATGCTAGCAGCGGTACCTTACAATGATTTCCTTAGGATGTTTGTCAGTAGCCAATGGCACACATGTTATAAGCAGATGTCAGCATCCACACACACCATGTCTGTGAAGACAATCCCAATGACAGTAGCAACAGTCTAGTAATATACCTGCTTTACATACCTGTCATCCCCTTGCACTATGTATTTGTACTGTAGGGGCTGGTGTACAGCTACACTCCATGTCCAGGACATACGGTGGAAATATATGTACATATACTTATCCAGATAGCCATATATATATAATTACACATGTGTACTACATTCAGTTACCACTGTCATGGCAACCACCCACTATAAATCCCTACAGCATGTGGGTGTGGTCCCCTTGCATTCCCTGTGTGATGGACATACTTCCTGTGTGTGGGCATTAGTGATACAGACAGCAGGTAGCAATAGCTCTTACAGGAGAACTTGCACACTCAGAGCGGACACATATTCGTAGGAGGATCAGGAACTACAGACAGACTGTGGGTAGAGTTATGCAATGCTTTGCATAGTACTAGTGTTACAGTGTGTGTGTGTTTGTGTGTGTACATACTAGTGTACCATGGAATGCAGTCTGCCTGCATAGCTCACTACGGCGGGCCTAACCTCTTGTTGGACAGAGGTATGCCTATCATGTGTTGTCCATCCACCACACAGGTCCTGTGTCAGATATTACACTGGTGGTGTGTGTGTTGCGTGCTATCAGTACATGGCTACATCCATGTCTATTTCTAACCTCAATCCCCTGACTAAGGGTATGTTGCAGACTATCCTGTAACACTAGCAGCTTGCTTAATGTTTGGCAACAGTGTTCCACATATGTACCTCCATTCCAGCCTTTGTCCTCCATCTACATACCAAGCTTTGCACATATGTCATGCTGTTGGGGGTTATTCTGTAGTGGGCTATGAGTATATCACACAGCCATTGCTGCCATTAGTCCACTGCTGTTGTATCCCCCACACATACAGTGGGGCTGGGGTCATATATGTGTGGGCGTTACCTACACAACACATGTGCACCCTTATGCACTGCAGAGGCCAGTGTATGTAACAGTGGTATATGGGCCTGTATTATTGAGTCTAGGTGGGGAGCACCATAAATGACCTAGGCTGTTACAAATTGTGGGGGTATCAGGGGTGAGCTGCCACAAGGTATGTGGGTATACAGTACCGTATACTCCACCTGTATTGACATTACTTACATTACTATGGGTACTGCAGGCCTACTGCCTCCTGCCATACAGACTGTTCAGTGCGTTATGCCTTGTTATGTACTGGGTACAACTCATTTGATCACAAAATGTTGTTACCTCCTACGGATTTTGTACAGAGTATAGATAGAGGCTGCTGAACTACACAACTGCAGTACATACTGTTGATTGTGTGGTACCCTGTGGCCCAGTCTGTCTGCACTACTGTACATTCTGAAGGGCTTGGCCTGGACAGCACCAGTTGTGAACCTTTCCAAAATACTGTATTAGTGTAATTGTTTCACAGTTGCAGTACTCGGTTAATATGGTTGCTAGTATATGAACAGCTATATCATATGGCATATAGAACTATTATAGTACACAATTAAAGGATTCTCATTTCTGCAAACCTGTGTGTAGTGTCTTTCCTATGACC
Organism: Protopterus annectens; assembly: GCF_019279795.1. Classification (NCBI taxonomy): domain Eukaryota; kingdom Metazoa; phylum Chordata; order Ceratodontiformes; family Protopteridae; genus Protopterus; species Protopterus annectens. Next base: position 851,956,355 of record NC_056727.1, on the reverse strand, counting down.
TTTCTATGGGTATATGTTACAGGCAACGATTGACATTAGTATGTGTCGGGCATACAGAGTCCAGTTGTTCAGGTGTTAACTGTAGCCATAGTGGCTGTTCCATATTGTGTGCACCTCCTACATATATATGTTACTGTACATATATCTGCATGTGTATGTGTAGTCACATGTATGTATATATATATATATATATATATATATATGTATACACATGCATGTATATATATGTATATATATATATATATATATATATATATATATATATATATATATATATATATATATCTGCATATAAATATATGCATATGATTAATCTGCGGTGGTGCAGTGGTAGCGTTGTTGCCTGACAGCAAGAGGTGTGTGGTGTCTTTCCTATGACCTTTCTATGGGTATATGTTACAGGCAATGATTGACATTAGTATGTGTAGGGCATACAGTGTCCATATTGTGTGCACCTCCTACATATATATGTTACTGTACATATATCTGCATGTGTATGTGTAGACACATGTATGTATACATATATATATATATATATATATATATATGTATATATATATATATATATATATATATATATATATATATATATGTATACACATGCATGTACACATATATATATATATATATATATATCTACATATATGTATATGATTAATCTGCGGTGGTGCAGTGGTAGCATTGTTGCCTCACAGCAAGAGATTCTCCCGTTCGATTTAAGGCTGGGGTGTGGGGAGTGCCTTCTGTGTGGAGTCTGCATGTCCTTCCCGCGGTTGGGTGGGCGTTTGAAAAACATGCATAAATGGGAGTGCCTTCATTGAAGGTTGAACGTCGAGCTGGCACCGCGGCATTCATGAAAATCTACTGCCAATCATTAGCAGACCAGAGTTCCGCTATGGCGACCCCTAACCGGGAAAAGCCGAAAAGACAAACAAACATATACATATATGTATATCTGTATCTGCATATATGTGTCTGTGTATCTGTATCCTGGGGATGTTGATGGCTTCCACATATTACATGTCCTATGGGAGGCAGACTGTACTTGGTAGTGTATTTCAGGGTGCATGTGTTTGGCTGTGGGGGGATGCCTATTCATACAAGACGTATAGTGTGTGGGGCCTCTCAACCCCATTAACAGTGCATGTGGGCATACGTGTATTTGTTAATCTGCAAATGCTATCTACAGATTTATGGCCATATATACCTATATAGATATATTTATTCCCTAACAGATATATAACTATATGTGCATAGATAGTGATATATATGTATATAGAGTTAGTAAAACAACATATATATTTATATATGTGTATATCTATACATATATGGATATGTTGTATCTGTTAAGGTTGCAATATAGTTACACACTCAGACATCTAGATGTTGGCATTATGACAGGACTGGCTGATATGTTTCTGAAACATTGAATATCTGTGTATCTGTCATGGCTTAGTGGTACATCACTTTGCGTAAGGTGTGCCTGGTCCTTGGTTTGAGCATTGAAAGAGCTGTTTATTTTGTTGCTGGGCAGAACATGGCCCGTTGGATACAGAGTGATTAAGGTACCTTAAACCACTTGTAAGCAGGTTTGTGCACGTTTGCATGGAGCTAAGCACTGCCTACAAAGGTTAAGCAATTTAGAAACTAACTGAGTGTATGAAAACACAACCGTAGGCCAGCAGTGCTTACCATCATGCAAACTGCACAAACCTGCTTACAACTGCTTTACAGTGCCTTACTCACTCTGTATCCAATGGGCTGTGCTCTGCCCAGCAAGAAAATAAACAGCTCCTGCAAGCCTAGAAACCAGGACCCTGCACACCATACACAAAGTGATTTACCACTAAACCATGGCAGAGATGCATAATCATGATGTTTTCACATACATAACATCCAGCCCAGGTATACAACACTACAGGGAATGTATTCCGCCATTCAGATGTATGTGTGTGTATGTGTGTGTGTGTGTGTGTGTGTGTGTGTGTGTGTGTGTGTGTGTGTGTGTATATATATATATATATATATATATATATATATATATATGTATACATATTTATTCATCTTTAAATGGATATAACATATCTATATATGTAGATATATATGCCAATACATACATATATAAATAGATACGCATACATCCATAGATATATATGTATACATCCACATGTCCACATATATACAGCACTAGGAATGCATATATGTCAGCATATATATAGCTCACCTTTCAAAGGGAGAAATCCATGTGTCTGAAAGCTAGAAGGCCAGATATAAGTTTTCAATATTGCACAATCTTGCAATACATGCATCGAATGTGCAATGAGCAAATGTCACTATGCATTCGCTCATTGCAAATTAGGCAATTTGGTTGCGGATTCCACTATAGTGAGGATGGGGAATATTTGCCTATCCCCACTGTAGTGCAAACTAGGAGTTAGTATAACACAGTAGAGGGGGGCTTGGGGAGCCCAGCCCCCCAGACGGAGGGGGTGCAGAGGGGCATGCTCCCCTGCATTATGATATGTATTCCAACTTGCAGTTCGAGAGTCAGCAAAGGTGCCTTTAGAACTGCTGTGTTTTGAACTGTGGTGCAGTAAGGAATGACGGGTTTGTCCTTTCGGTTTGCAGACAAGGCCATTCGAAGAAATGATTGTCTCCCTGTCAAAGGTGAACACATATATATCAATATGGGTATATATGAACATGCATCTGTAGATGGAACAGGAAATGTAACCACAACTTATATGTTAAAATGCATCATTGATGGGTTTGAGAGACCCAAACGACATACATCTGGCATGGATAGGTATCCTCCACCCCAGCCAAATACATCTTGTCTGCAAAACAATACCAACCTTAGCAGATCCCATAAGCAGGACCCTACACAACAAGGGCATTACATGTTAACAGTACTCCATCCCATCTGTAGAATGTAAGGCTTGCATTACTAACATATCATGCAGTACAGTCAAGTAACATGTCATGTTGGAGGAACCCCATGGGCAGGTGCAGTAAGTAGCTGAGATCCCTCATACAATCCAATAGCCCTACACCTGACAATGGATTCACCAATGTTGGCAGTGACATCCACAAACCCACCATGTCAGCTGGGAACTACCACCCTGTAGCCTGATGACTGTGGTCTGCAGAGACATGGAACATACCAACAATGAACCCATGGTCAATGTCACTGGTTATCTCAACACACAGGACCCTGCCAATGTTGGACTTGTCAAAGGCAGAGAATACAACCTGAACCTGGTATACATCCTTAACCCAATCATGACAGATGTAGATGAGGGTTAGGAGGTGCACAATGCCTATGTAGATCATAGCAGGCTTTTGTACATCATCCCGCTTGTAGTAATGTGTCTAGTTGTTACGGGATCTACCTTCTTTCACAGGATATGTTCCCACCAGGAGTGCTTGGTATATGCCAACATACCACAGGTGCCATCCCGTGGGCATACATTCCTTCACAGGTCATAGATGTGTCAAGGCCCTCCTACACACTGTTGAGGTGTGCAGCACTATTGGGGTTGCTATTACTCACTAGGTGTGGCTGTTATGGACACAACTGCCATAATTGCGGTTACTATTGTGTCTATCCCCCCACATAGCAGTCTGTAATACTTTATAGTGTATGTAATCAGGCTGTTAGTTGTTCTTTACACCATTCACAGTAGTTGAGTAACTCACACCCTCCTAAGAGTAGGGCTATGCTACCGGCATTGGCAGACACATATTACTTAGGTTAGAATCGCAGTAGAGTGGGGAGAGGGACATACACCCTGTTGTTAGCATGTTCAATGTCATCCACATTGCAGACTGCATATATAGCACTGTGTGTTTGTGCCTATCCTGTCTTGGTGGGATTACATGTGCAACAGATGTGTTACCTGCATGGGGACATACCTCCATGTGTACAGTCTTGTACCTGTACTGCATCCTAACTAAATGCACTGTGTGTTGTACCCAGCCATGGCATGTGTACCACCCACTACACTTACTGGAGTCCACTGTAGAAGGTCTGCTGACACCACTACACCCATCAGCCATGTGGCACATGGATAATCACAACACAATCAGAACAGATACTGGTGACAACAATACAACATTGTTAATTAAAACTATGATGCATCATGGCTGCACAGCTACACCTTCCAAGATATTAGCATTTCACTTTACTGCTGACAACATGTTACACATCATTCCACTGCTGCACTGTTGTACAGTCACCCTGTGCATCAGAACCATATTAGCCTGTCCCTGCATCAATGTTACTGATGTCAGGGAGTGGCAAATGTATCATCATATGCACAGGGTATGTTGTTGGTTTGCCAGAGGCCTAGGCTGAGCCATACAGTTGACAACATGTGTATGTGTGTGAAGTTGCTGAGTATTTTTATGGGCCACTGGTGATGTGTGTGAAGGTATGTGGTTGCCCTAGGTTTGTTGTTTATGTGTGTGTGTGTGACTGTGTGTGTGTGTGTGTGTGTGTGTGTGTGTGTGTGTGTGTGTGTGTGTGTGTGTGTGTGTCTGCATGCACACAGTTCCTCCATGTGGTGGCCCTATACAGGGAATTGTGGGACAGCTGTAGACTGTACCTGGCAGGGTTTGCAGTTCATCGTCTCTGACCACGGACACGGGACCTGTGCCTGGCAAGGGTGCTACAGGCACTATCAGGTACAGAGCCAGACCGAGTAGTGCCACCCAAGTTTGACAGACGTCCACTGGATCCAGGTCCCTCCTGGGAATGGCCAGGGACACACGCACATGGTCTGCTATGATGGGTTGTGGACAGCCCCCCCCCACAGTGCTGGGGCTGGTACTGCCACTATGGGAGTGGCTGTGACTGTTTGGACATCCATTGTGACCTCCAGCTGCTGGTGTTGCTGGCATACATCCATGTGGCCATCACAACCAGCCCGCCCTGTCCTGACACATTGACATGACTTTGCGGATGAGTTCCAATGTCTCACCCCACCGTCTATCCATGACCTCGGTGTAATTACGGATGGCACCTTCTAGGTCAGGGATGCTGTCAGTTACAGAGGTGTGATGAGCCCTCAGTACCCTTAGACCCCGCCTGGTGTACCGTTGCATTCATGCCTGTGCCTCCATGACAGTATGGAACATGCGTATGGTTGAAATAGATGTGTCATGACTGCCAGAGGGCATGATGACCAGCAGTGCTCCTTACAAGCACCCCTGCACATCTGCCTATGTGATACCCCACCAGACATCTGGCTATGGCTGCTGTGTCCTGCCACACGTGCCATAGATACCACAATGTCCTGGTCCATGCCAACCATAGGCTGTCCCTCAGCTAGGGCCAATGGTGATGAGGTGTGTAGAGGCAGCTTGACTGTGTGCGTGGATGGTGTGAATACATGTGGGTTGTCAATTGGTGTCCCAGTAGCAGCCCCTGACAACCCTTCCTGTGCCTCAACACACCTATCTTCATGGTCACTGTCTCTATCAGTGACATCAAATTCCCTGCAAGGGGAACCCAGCCCCACCTCACCACTTGAGAGGGGAAAACAGGGAACAGACTGTAAGACCTATACAACACTGCTAAAGAGTAAACACACACACACACAGACACACATATGTGTGCAGATTTGGCCACACACACAGACATACACACATGCAGTTGACATACATGGCAACCCATACAATTTACCAGCCAGCACCTACAGAGAGCAGCCACAACCCCATAACACACACAATAGGAGATAATGGTGCAGTACAGTATCACACACATACCTGTAATTACACACATGTTAGCATGTAGGACATGTGGGGCTAAACAGCATGTAGTGCAACTGTAGTAAATCCTCGTTACCAACATTATACATGGCTGTGATGCATGGCTTCTGTTTGTAGGTGATAGCCCTCCCCTGGAACCCACTGTACACATGTTCACAGCATTGCTGTGCATCTGTTCAGCACCCTGGCATGTTATGTGCGCCATACCTCACGGGTGTACACACCATTGCAGGATGTGTCTCTGTGTGTCAGGTGGTTTCCTCTGCTGCTCACAGCCTATGTGTGCTGCTGGATCACATGTGGACATGTGTTTAGTGAATGCTTGATGTGTATTCACATATGTCATCATCAGTGGTGCATGTATGAGTGGTAGACTACCATTAGACCAACTACAGAGACAATGTACTGTATCTGTGGTGAGTGTAGAGACCATTATTTTATTTTATTTATTTATTTTACATTTGTTGACCGAGACAGTCTGACTAGATGCATGTCCATTTTCAGCGGAGGCCCAGGAGAAAAGCTCCAAGGGTAAGCAGATATAGCATTACATAATACCAGCATTACATATTACAAACATACTATTTACAGTGATTACATAAGTAAGCAAGTTAA
>NC_056727.1:851889968-851944968 GCF_019279795.1 Protopterus annectens | reverse complement strand
GATTGATTACATATTTCAAACCGTATGTGGTGTCAGTACTGGCATTCATTATTGTATAGTACAGGAATAAAGGTTATCTATGTATGCATACCTGTGTGTCAGGTCATGTCCTTTGAATTGTGGATGGGTATATGTTTAATGTCAGTATTCTCATTGGTGGGAATGGTTGCCACACTACACATTTCACAGGTGTCAGTTGAAGGGCTTGTGGCTGAGGGATATACTTTGCACCCAGTACTTTCACACTACTTCTACATATGTATGGCTACTGATACCTTTTGTGTGTGTATATGTGTATGTACCTATATATATATATATATATATATATATATATATATATATATATATATATATATATATATCTCATATGGCTCTATCTATATATATGTATCTATAGAAATATACATCTGTATATATCTATCTATATCTATCTATATATATATATATATATATATATATATATATACATACATACATACATATGAACATATGTATGTATCTATATACAATTGCTTTTATATGATTATTTGTAAGTCATACATTAATATATATATATATATATATATATATATATATATATATATATATATATATATATATATATAGATATATGCATATAGCTGTCTGTCTGTCTACATTTACAGATATATATCTGTCCATATGTCTTTGCATGTTCGGCTCATATTTTGGCCTGTTCCTCATTCACTTGGCAATTGTCATGGATGATCGCAGCACTGAAGTCAATAACTAGTGGCAACACTTTTGTGTTTCAGACTTCATCTCCTTCTACATATGTATTCTAATACATATAACTGTGTAACTAGCAACATTTTAAGTGAATCAGAGCATTAGTTGACATAAAACCCTATTTGTCCCCACAGTGTGGCATGCTTTGTCCATACTTCTTGCATTAACAGGTGATGTGATGTGACAAGAATACATTTCCTGTACTGTTGACTGATTGTGCTGCATGATATGTTTTTGAAAACTTCAGGTTATGTATGTCTGCCATGGTTTAGTAGTAAATCATTTTGTGTATGGAGTGCAGGCTCCTGGGTTCGATCCTTGGAGAGGCAGTTTATTTTGTTGCTGAGCAGAACAAGGGACGTTGGCTACAGAGTGATTAAGGCACTTTTAAGGAGTTGTAAGTGGGTTTGCATGAGTTTGTGCAATGGTAAGCACAGCCAACATCAGCTTATGTTTTCTTACAGTCAATTAGCTTTGAATTTCTCAATCTGTGTAGGCATAGCTTACCCCTGGGCACACCCGCACAAACCCGCTTACCATTGCTTAATAGTGCTTACTGCCGCTTACCCCTGCGATAATTCCTTTATAAGAAAAGAAAAAAAGGGTTGATAGGACAGTGGTGAAAAACAGGGCACAAAGAGGGAAAGACAGTAGGGAAAATAGCTAGGCATGTGCAGGAAAGGTATAGGGAATGTCCATAGCTGCCCAATTCTTCTACAGCAATAGCTGTGCCTATAAACTATATATGCAGGTACATTTGGACCCTCAAACCCCTGCGAGAGGGGTGAGGACAACATATATTCATCGTGATGCCAATTAGACCAGATTACATGTGTCCAGTGAACACGTGTGCAAAATGGACAGCTATGTAAGGGGTGAGATTTTTTTGTGGAACAGAGTGCCCTTATTTTTTCAGGTGAGAGTGGGATGTTGGTGAGGGGTAGTAGGTATATTTGGGGAAGTAGGTTGGCTAGGTTAACAGACAAGACACATAAGACACACATAGGGCTGGTATATGACACATGTAGGGGATAAACATCTTGGACGGGAACGGGTGTTTGGAAGTTGCAAGCCCATGAGCTCCCAACTTGAAACACTGGGACTGAGGTCCCCACTCATGGGCAGTCACTACTGCACCTTCACGGCCCCAAATGTGGCTGTGTAGAAGGGGCAGGCTCACCCTCTAATAGCCCTACTCAGCCCTCAACCTGGCATAGCCGCTCTCGATAGTCCAGATCGAACTCCTTACGCACCACAGCCCAGACCTGTTGACGGGTGACAGGTTCCCCTCTATGCCCGCTCCGAGGGGGGGGCGAGACCCATCCCCTGCAGCGGTTACACCCAAAGGTGGCACAGGGCCCATGGAGGAGGAGGTCCCAGGTTGGGCCCCAGATGTGCTGGTGCCTGATGCCATGGCCAGCTGAGATGGGACAGGTGGGTCCGCTGGGACCGGCCTTCCCATACGAGCTGTGTTGTCACAGGTTTATGACAGATATGGGTTAGTAACAGTCAACAGCATTCAGGATTAGTTATAACAGCATGCATAAGTATTCCCATTAACCCAACACACCAGATTTAACACAGTTGTAGAGCAGGCAGAACACATGCATATGTGGAACAACAGTGGCCATTACAGGAGCATGCAGGTTTCATTGATGGCAGGAGGCCACCAATATGGGTGTATTTTCACATGGAACATGCATAGAAACAAATGTGAATATTTATAAACCATTAGGACATATGCCCCAACAAAAGTTTGGAGTGTACACATACCAGTTGAGGAGTATCATTGGGTTATTTCATATGGTAGGGTGAGAGAGAGTTCAATTAGCAACTAATATATCCTTGTAGTTTTCACAACATTCTTAGTCACTGCAGTGGTCTTTCCTTTACATGTATTATTATACTACACAGTGGCTTTATATTGCACACTGGTATGTTTCTAAATTATTATATACGTGACCTGTGTCTTACATACAGGCATGACAGGCTGCAGGTGTTAATGCAACATATGTTGAGAGTTGCTGTCATACACTTTGGGTGAGGTGGTAGAATGACAGGTTTGTTTCCATATACATTCTCTGACTATGTACACGTTTGAATATCAGTTATATGTAATTGACAGCTGCCTACAATTATTGGAACATCCCACTGGATTTTCAGGGGAACAGGTTACCAAGTTGATGATATGGGCCATTTATCTGGACATGCTGGACAGATTAAAACAGTTGTAGGGTATGATTATGCATACAATGTATATTTTGAACATTCTAGCAAATTATGTACTGTTGTTGGGTGTAAGTATGCATACAGCTTTCTATCTGAACATTATATCAAAATCTGTACAGTTGTGGGGTATGATTATGCATACAACTTAGTAGCACTCCCAGGATTGAAACCCTGGTGTGTGTGACAAAATATTATAACTAACATCACAGTACACTGTGCTATCAGGGTATTGATGTAAAGCTTTCAACTGTTTTCTATATCTCCCTAACTTGTACAATATAACTGACCTCTTGGCACTTCCAACATTGTTATGCAGGACATCATGCCCATTTTATCTGCATACCACTGTGTGGGTGACATTGCTTAAGATACAACATTACTATTTATAGTATGGAACAGATCACCAACATATGAGAGAAGAGTAAACAGAAGCACTCCAGGGGTTATACCTTTATTCACAGACTATTACACATTTATTTCTACTGGTACAACACTTTCTAAGGCTCTCATATATATATTTGTTATGACAGTACATGCAGACTGATTACTAACCTGCCTTGCGACGCAGCCTTTGCAGCCTAGCATCATGGGCTTGCTGGTTCGCAGCCCGCTCATCTGCTGCTGTCAGAGAAATGCAGTGATATTTAACCATACCTATCCATAGTATACACAAGCTAGGCAATTATTTGCTACTTAATAGAATGAGTACTTACTCAGTCCTGGGGTATTGGGCATTTGCCAAGACTCCTGGATCCACTGTTCCAGTACATTCCTCCCTCCGCCGCTTCAGGTCAGCATGGTGGTGCCTGACCTGCTCACCAATCCGGGGGATACCTGTAGCACTGGTGAGGTCATGGGCAAGACTGTCCCAGGCCTCCGTTTTATACTGCAAGCCCTGGTACTGGCCCTGCAGTAGTCTCTGATCATGGTGTTTTCCAGGAGGCATACCATGATTTTTGAATCCTAGATTCCCCAGCGCTGTGCTCTAAATCGAGTGCCTTCACCCACACCAACCATTCTGCCTTCAGTAGGAAGCTGCAACCAGTTATGAGTATCCGTGATTCATGTGTAAATACACTGTATGGGGACCTGGGAGCTTCTACACTTTATTACAATAACACCTCAAATCTATGCTTACTGCAGCACTCCAGTTCACATATTTATGTTCTGTGGCAGGTTATCCAACATCACACTGTACATAGATTCAGTTCACATGTTTGGGTTTACTTTCCTGTGCTGAGGATTAGTTTGCTGATATCTCATTCATATCTATTGCTATGATGGCTTGGTGGTTAACTACTGGGACTATAGTGTGCAGGATCCTGAGTTTGAGCATTGCAGAGGCTGTTTATTTTTTTGCTAGGCAAAACAAGGGCCATTGGATACAGTGTTGTTAAGCTACTTTTGAGCAGTTGTAAGTGGGTTTGCATGGGGTTAAGCACTGCCTACACAGGTTAAGCAATTTATAGGCTTACTGGGTGTAGGACACTGTAACCGGAAATTGGCAGTGCTTACCTTCTCGCAAACCCGTGCACTCAGCCTTATACTCGCTTACTAGTGCTGACATATGCTTACTGCTGCTTTTTGCTGTGTAACCTGACTGCTGCTTTATGAATAATGATACTGACACCTCAAATGTGCATTTCCTGCAGTACTCTAGGTCATGTATGTATATTTATATATATATATATATATATATATATATATATATATATATATATATATATTTATATTTATGTGTGTGTGTATACATATATATATATATATATATATATATATATATATGTATATATAAGCAAAGTAGAAGATGACTGAGTGTAAGAAACTGTAACCGGAGGTCAGCAGTGCTTACCATTGCGCAAACTCACACATACCCGCTTACAACTGCTTTAAAGTGCCTTAATCACTTTGGATCCAATGGCCCCTGTTCTGCCCAGCAACAAAATAAACTACCTCTGCAAGGCTTAAACTCAGGACCCTGTACACTATAGTCACGATAGTTAACCACTAAGCCATCATAACAATAGATATGCATGAGGTATCAGCAAACTAATTCTCACCACAGGAAAATCAAACCAAACATGTGAACTGAATCTATGTACAGTGTGAAGTGGTATAACCTGCTACATAACTTGCCCCCCTGCACTCGTCCACAATCTGTGTAGTATTAAGAGGTCAGGCAGTGCGCCTTCATTAATATGCTTGGCGCGCTTCCATCCTCCTCTTAAACTGCTGCTTCCTTTAGTAAATCCGGGGGTTTATTTATGCATTTTCCTCATTTCTTGTCTTCTCATCTGATCCTTCCCTTATATTCTTTCTTTTGTTTCTTGGGAAATTCAGTTGCTGCCTGATTTTTATCTACTTCTGGTTTGATTTCCATTCCTGCTTGACACTAATATACTTCTGCTAGATTAAGCAGAGAAGTCATCTTAGATTTATTCTTCTCATTTTTCAAAACTTTCACAACATTTGGATCTTGTGAGGTCAGCAGATATGTGTGCTGTCCCATGATTGCAGATCTTAGGTTCATAGATTAGTACTAAGCTAACTGCCATTGAGAGCCATTTTAAGCCTAGCCAATTATTCCTTGTGAGACTCAAACCCTGCACCTTGTGTTTGTAAGGTAAACACCTTAGCCATTAAGCCACCCTCCGAACCTAAAAACTAAATGAAAACTCCAGCCAAGCTAGAACTTCCAATGAGTGACCTCCCAAATCTCCTGTAACTGTGGCACATGGGATATATGCAAATGACCCTTATGAACATCAGGTGTTTCAGCTATATGGCAATTCTGATTGCCCATAACTTTTACATTTGAAATCGTTTTAATGGACAATTTCAGGCCAATAAAGCAAAACCCCTATTGATATGCATTTTTCGGCCTTGTTATGACTTTGTCAGCATAGCATAAGCACAGTATTTGACTAAGCATAAGAAACACAGGGTTGTTATATATGATCTGTATATATGATATGATCTATACATGTAATCAATTTCAAGGAGGCCCACCTCTCCTTTGGAATGGGGAATATATAATCTTGGTATGCACTGATTTTTATAAGTCATTTGGTGAGCATGAAGCATCTTTCTTGTGTTCCTGTCTAATCTATCCAACATGTTTTAGAGCCAGTCAGTCACTGTAAGTTAGGACAAGAAGACAGATTTGTTTATAGTTTGAATTTTGTTCATAGATGTTAACCCTGTTTTCAGGATTAATTTAAGTCTTCTAAAGTATTCCTTACTAAGTTTTATTCACATTTGTTCATGTTTTATTGTTGATCCTTCATCAGTTCCCAAATATTTATAAACTCACTCTTGCTCAAGTTCTTTTATATCACATTCTTTCCCAAACTGATGTTTTCTTGGTGCTGCAGTTTTCCTGCTTTAAAGATTGCTTTAGCATATTTATCAAGACCAGATGACATTCTTATATTATCTGAAAAAGTTTTGACAATTTGCAGGTCTGTTTTCAGTCATAGCTCTCAACCTCTTAGAGCAAGAAATCTGAACAAAAATAAATAATGGGGAGAAAAAGGCCTAAAAATAGGTAAACATTTTAAATATTGCTCCTACAGATTTAGAAATTTGATCGAATAACACATTTTGCATTAGCATGAATTTTTTGAATGGTATTAAGTTTGAAACTCAAATGTCTATCATTATTTACTGACTTGAACCCTCAATAACTTGCCAATGATTTGCTAGAAAACCACAATTTTATGAAAAACAGACCAAAAATAATCAAATAATAAAATAAAATCTGGACATTCTGAGAAAATCTGTACAGTTGAGAGGTATGCTTTCAGTTCCTTATCTGATGAGCTATGCAGTTTTAAATCATCGACAAAGAAAAGATGAGAAGTCTTTATACTTTGTTGTTTTCTAGGAGCCAAATTATAGCCATGGCCTAAGCTGCTAAGTAGACAGCTTCATGGGTTAAGGGCAAGGCAGAGCAGCAGTGGTAAGAAAGAGTCTCCCTGGAATATCCCCCTTTGAATTTTTATCCCTGGGATAATAATTTGTCCTTTATCATGGCTTAATTGCAAATTGATCTGACACTGTTTCATGGTCACTGTAATGTAGTTGATCAGTGTAGGGTGTATCTTGTACATTTTTAAGCATTCTTTTATCCATGAATGTGGGATACTATCAAATGCATTTTTGTAGTCAGTCCATGTCCTACTTTGATTCTTCCCCTTTTTACAGTTCTCCACTATGACTTCATTTTACAACAATAACTTACTTTTATTGCCATAATTGAGTTTTCTTCTAAATGACTAAAAACTTTGTCAGCATCAGTTCCAGTGTATAGTTTATATGTCATTGGAAGGCACGTTATTGATCTATAATTTTTAGGGTAGCTTGCAGGTTCTCTCTTAAGTAGGAGCATTATTTTTTCTGTTGTTAGCCAGGTTCCGGACTGTCCGGGTCTATATTATATTAGCGAAAATCCTTTTAAGCGAATATAAAAAGAGCAACACGTATTGTGCGAACCACGGAAATGCCGAATGTCCAAAACTGCAAAATTTGAAATGTTGAAGTGTCATGGTTGGCCCGTCTGCGGTATAGCTCCGTAAGGTAAGTGTGCGATAGTTGCGGACCTTAGGGTTAGGGTGCAGGTTAAGGTAAGTGCATAGATAGTTAATGTATGTAAGATTTAGTGTAGGGTTATAATTAGGGTTTTGTTAAATATATATGTGTGTGTGTGGCTTATTTATTTTGTTTTGGTATATCTCTGTAGGGTAAGTGTGCGATAGTTACGGACCTTAGGGTTAGGGCGCGGGTTATGATAAGTGCATAGATAGTAATGTATGTAAGGTTTAGTGTAGGTTTAGAAGTAGTGTTTTGGTGCATTACTTTAGGGTTAGAAGTAGGGTTTTGGCTAGTGTATGTATGTGGTTTATTTATTTTGTTTGGGTAGGCAGTATGTAGTGGGAGGTGGAATTGGCCGACTATGGGGATTTGACTTTTTGAATTTCGCGGTTTAGTGCGTTCGGCATATTCGCGGTTCGCTCAATACGTGTCGGTGTTTTCACATTCACTTAAAAGGATTTTTGCTAATATAATATAAACCCGACTGTCCTAGGTGTGCATATAAATAGTTCTTAGTCATGGCTAAATCTTCGTGCAAAGATGTTAATACTTTTAACCAGAAGTTAGGTACTGTATCTGGGCCTGGGGTTTTCCACTTACAAGTTTTTCTTAGCTTTGTCTCAATCTCTCTGGCTGTTACTTCATCCCATTTCATATCCTGTACCTTTACACTTCTTATTTTTTCTTTTACTTCTTCTGTCCATTTAGTATCTTTGTTATGTTTCACAGGATCTTCATATGTACTTCTCCAAAATATATCTATTTCTTCTTTTTTGGTGGTCTTTCAATTCCATTTAGCTTCTTTCCCAATTCACTATAAAACATTTTGGGTGATCAATAAATTGCTTATTTTGTACTTTTTCTTTATATTTATCTGTGTATCTTCTACGTTTTTCTGCCTGTTCAGAGATTTTTAGTTTATTTGTGATAGTGCATGATAGATCATGATCTGTTCTAATACTGTGAATTGCTTTTATCACATCTATCTTTAAGTATTTTTGTTGATCTGTTCCCTCTTCTATACTCTTCTAACAGTGACATTTCTTATCCTAACTGCTTTAAAGTTTTCTCTATTCGATACTTCCATGATGGTATTCAATTTCTCCCCTTCCTTTCCCTCACTGCCTTGTGTTCTTGTGGTAGAAATTTATCTGTTATTAATTTTGCTGCACAGTAATATATCCTGTTTACTTCTGTTATATCACATGGATTCCTATGGACGGTCCTAATTACTGTGTTCATTTGTTCTACCAAACTTCTGACTTTTTAGGTTTCATTAATCTTTTACAGATAGTTTCTTTCATTGATCATAATATGTCTATATATCCCTATTAAATCAAGCAACTCTTCTCTTAGCTCATTTTATTCTAAACTGTGGGCACATTTTTTTGTTTTCCATTTCCTGTGGGCATTCTATAGAAAAATCTATAGCATCTTCCTGTGGCACATTCTCTTCAATTTCATCCTGTGCCTTCCATTGCTCTGTCTTATGGGAACTCACTGGCCTATCATTCCTCAACATTGACTGCATCAGAGTTTCCACAGTTTCCTGTTCCTTCCCTTGCTGTCCAGCTTCAAGTGAACATCTACACTAGTTTCCTGTAGAAGGCTCCCAAATATGTTTGCATGGCTCCTAACTGTTTCCTGTTCCACTGGTTTCCCCTTAATTTGGATGTCCATTGCTCTATCATGTTGTGGTGCTTTCTGAATTAGATTTTCTACACTGAATCCTTCACGTTGCAGGTACTCCATAACTTCAGTTTCTATTTCTTTAACTTCTCCATTATTAATCTCCTTGTATTGTTAAGTTTTCCATGTCCAGATTCCTTTGCCTGTATTTCTATAAAAATATCTTTGGTGCTGCTCTTTTTGTATTGGTTAGTTTTGCTTTCTCCTTTGCATAGATATTATACCATATTAAATCTCTTTTTCTTTCCCATGTCCATATTTCTTCCTCAGATGTCTTCTGATCTTCCTGCTTCTCCTTACATTGGGGACTCACTCCATCATGCTATGATATAACCCGTGTTAGACCTTCTATACCAATAGCTCCAATTTGCAGGCACTCCATAACTTCAGCTTCTGTTTTTATTTAACTTCTACTTTACTAATCTTTTTTTCTACATTCCCTTTTTGTAATATTATTTTTTTTTATTGTGAAATGTTCTATATCTTGATGCCTTTGCCTGTATTTCTTTTTGAATATCTTTGGGGCTCACTTCTTTATATAGATTAATTTGGCTTTTGCCTTTGCATAAATATTGCACCATATCAAATCTCTCTTTCCCATGTCCATATTTTTGTTTTATTCTTTTCAAAACTCTCTAGGTTTTGTTGTTTATATTTTCACACTTCCTCGGATGCTTCTTTTTCCAAACAGATCAAAGTTTCTTGGTCTATATACTGCTTTTCACAAATCTGTTGTATTAATAAACACAAACTTTTATTTGATGATTCTGACAGTTTTTCTTGTGGAAGTATTTTTCTTTCCTCTAATTTCTCTCTTAATCTTTTTGTATATATTGTGTCTGGAAATTCTGGGCTTTTTACATAATAGTAACACTACATAATTCCTTTCTTATCCTCAGTAGTCCACTCTATCTTCTTTATGCTCTTTTTGGCCTATCAGCTTTTGTGATCTTTGTGGGCTGCTACTTCCTTCTACAACAGGGGTGGTAGGGCATCCCCCTGGGCCTGGCCTGGCCCCATTGTAGGAATGTTTTTAGGAATGTGCTTAATCATCTTCAGTTTCTACTGATGCCTTCACAAGTAGATAGAAAAACACGGCTTTCAGCATAAGATTAGGCTGTCAAAGAAAACAATAAACCCATTAAAGACAAAAGTATAGTCTTTATATTTGCTTCATATAGTAGAAGGACAGTTAGCCCTTTCAGTAAATCTTCACTGATGATACTTCAGGTTTCAAGAATAATGTATTTTTCATCTATTCTGTGTGACCAAGTACTATTAAACTGACAAAAAGTGAAGTGACACCTACTAATTAGTGTATTTTGTGCAGCTGTTCTATTTCCTTCAGAATGTCTATAGCTGCTGAGTATTACTAAATGGTTTCCAAATGTGATAGATAAAGAGCTTAGAAGACATCTGTTGGGTGCCATATTGGAAGTTTGACACTTGATAGTGAGAGTCCATCTTCTTCTGGCTTTTCCCAGTTAGGGGTCGCCACAGCAGATCACCTGTCTGCTCATGATTGGCAGTAGAGTCTTACGGTGTTGAGTTGCCAGTCTTGCACCCAACCTTCCACGGAAGGCACACACACTCGCTCACACCTAGGGCCAATTTAGAGTGTCCAATCTACCTACAGCATGTCTTTTGGAGGAAACCCATGTGACCACAGGGAGGACATGCAGACTCCACACAGAAGGCACCCCAGCCGAGGATTAAACCAGAGAACCTCTTGCTGTGCAGTGACAACGCTAACCGCTACACCACTGTGGCTGCCCTGAAGATAGTGAGAGTCTATGAAGTGCACAAAATGAAGTGTGATCTGTTAGGTAAGCTGCCAAAGTCCAAAACTTGCTATTGTACATTAAAAGCATTTTTTGCAGGGGACCTGTACGTTTGAGAAGAAGGAAACCACTGAGATACACAGATTTTTAACTTGGGACTTATAGTAGTGTGCCTGAAAAATACAATGTGATCTCCATCCATTGATACAATAAATATTGCAATATTACCTTCCCGAAGCATCTTGTCATGGTAAATGTGAAATATTGAATTTCAATATGTAATTAAATAAAATGTAATTGCAGTGACTGAGAAAGAGTAAGTTTAAATTTATGATTTGTATTTTTGCATGTCTCAGAAGTGTATATATATATATATATATATATATATATATATATATATATATATATATATATATATATATATATATTATGGTATTGATAAAGATATTTTAATTATAAAGTAAGTCACAATGAAAGATGACACTTCTGGCCTTCCAGCGCCAAAGGCAAGCATACTACATGTTGTACCACTGATACTACTGATACTACACAAATACTAGAGGTAAGTTTCTTGCAATGTAATAAGATCATCTGAGGATAAAAGGCATTGAATTAAAGGTCTGCATCCTTGTACTGGTTGACAAGGTTAAGCAAACTCTCATGTAAATAATTTGTAATTGGTTTAGTTTTTGATGTCACTCCAGGAGAGTACAATCATTGTCTGCCTAGGAGAATATGGTAGTCAGACTACATTGCCTTGCCATCTGCACCTGCTCCCCATTCCCCCAGGTTTTCAAATAATGGCTTAAAACTTGTCCATCCCCACAGTGCCTTTTGAAGCACTGTCATCCTGATAAATGTAATGGCATAACTAAACCAAGAAAGAATAATCTAAAGATATTACTGCTCAGTGCTAGAAGTCTAAACAGGAAACTCCTCTCCCTACAAACTCTCCAAATCCTGGAAAGTATAGACATCTGTGCGCCTACCGAAAAGTAAGTTAAAGACACGGAAAGCACACCTGCAGTGCAAGCTTATCATGCCTTCCACACACTGAGACCAGCTGTTCAAAGGTAGGGTCAAAAGGTGGAAGAGTCTTAATTGACATCAAACACCCACATCTCAAAGCTGATCAAACAGTATGACACACTTGAGCATCTCTATGTCCACCTTACCATAAATAAATTCCCATGCCATTTCAGTGAACGCTATTGCGCCCCCCCCCCCCCATGGTCCATGAATTGAGCACAGTGTATTTGTAACAATCCCCATTCAGTCCAACACGATATTTATGAGTGACACCAACATTAATTGGGAATCATGCATTGCCTCAGACATGCACACGTAGAAATTGTTGACTTTAATACAACACTCTGGAACAGCTAGTCTGCACAGCCACCATGGGTGCAAGTATCCTTGAGCTGGTCCTCATAAACATGGGGAAATGATACACTCTCCTACAGTAAAGTTCTCATTGGTCAGGTCACATTACATTTGAAATAATATTACATTTGAGACCTCAGTTAACCTTGGAACATTTAAATAATATTCCATGTCTAAACACCTCCTACTAAATGACAGCCTAGCAAAATTGCAGGCCCTCCCCGTTCTATAAGAACACAGCTGCCTATGCAGAATTGTTCACAGAAACCCTGTACAAGCACATAAATGGCTATATAGTGACAGCTGTACCTACCTCCAAAAACATGCCACACCGATGGAATCTCAGTATAAATAGATTGTACAACAAAAGAAAAGAAAGAAAATCCTGTCCAAAACAGGAAGGGCTAAAAACGTCTTCATCAATCTGAACAGCAATCTCAGGGGACTAATAAAGGCCACCAAAGCTAATTTTGATATAAAAATAGCTTCCCAAGCCAAGGACAAGGTAAAAACAGCCATAAGAACAAAACTGAAATGGCTAAGGGTAAAACCAAGGTGCAGAAAAAATAGAAACAAACGAAAAGAAGCTGCACCAAGATAACACATAATAAACGTTTATTCACACAAACACAAAAATAGTAAGTGCTTTCACAACTACTGCTGCTTTATCAGACATAACTGCAAAATAGCAAAATGCTTATATAGGTGCAATGAACAGCCAATACACCTATTAATTTGAATTAGCCAATAGCGTCATACCAACAATAAATTAACTCATGAAAAGGCATACCAATATAAAACTCAACTACATGACTGAACAAATAATAATATGTGCATATAAAAAATGTGCAAAAACTAAAAAATGCAACTTGTATACATATGAATCTATAAAAAGGTTAAAAAGTTAAAACATCATGAAAAACCTAAATTAATGCTTGAGTCGTCTAGCCTTCAAGAAAGGAATTAAAGAAGTAGTGCCATTTAAGCCAGGATATTTCTCAGTAATGTGAATCGATATACAGAAATTATTAGAAGACAATGGCATCTGTTACAGGAGGTCCCTGGCCTTATTGAGAAAGTTGGACAAGCTCCTACTTTTAGTTTCAGGAATAATAAGTCCCTGAAACAGCATCTATGTAATGGAGAAGCACGAGAGACTGTGAGTCTCTCTACTCGTATTGGTACTTTTCCATGTAGGAGATGTATTGCATGCCAATATATTTTCAGTAAGAATAAATATACACATCCTACTAAACATTTCTTGATATGTTCTAATCAATACTCAGATTGTAGAACTACTGATGTTGTTTATTTTTGTTTCTGCCAGCAATGTCCTGCATTTTATGTAGGCAAAACTAACAGGATGCTGAAAGATAGAATTTTAGAGCATATCAGAGATATCAATAATTGTAAGGAATCCAATGCACTAGCCAACCATGTAATATATACTGATCATTCTCACACCTTTAGGTTTTTTGTTATATAACATATTCCTAGAAACTTAAGAGGAGGAGATATAGAAAATATTACAGAGGGATATGAACAAAAGTGGATTCTTAAACTCAATGCTGAGAAATATCCTGGCTTAAATGGCACTACTTCTTTAATTCCTTTCTTGAAGGCTAGACGACTCAAGCATTAATTTAGGTTTTTCATGATGTTTTAACTTTTTAACCTTTTTATAGATTCATATGTATACAAGTTGCATTTTTTAGTTTTTAAGAACACCCATAAGCCTTTCTTCACTTGTGGTCTCAAACTTAAAGTCAACACCCAACTCATGGTGAATATGACCGTTTATGTGGAGCCAGAGGACAGAGGAAATCTGCTGACTGATAAATTTAGCTCTAGTGTTACTCCCTTATCTCCACTAGTCACCTCAAGGAAATACCACTCAGGATTTCTCTATGAACAATCAGTAGAAAGCAGGTCTTCACTGCTCACTATAAGGTCAAGAATACTGCTTTGATATGCCCTGATAATTTCCCAGTATGCCTTCTGAATAGCATGAAAGATGATCTGTCAGACCAGATAGAATCTCTGTTCAACCATATCTTTGAGAAAGGATTCATGCCAAATAAATGGAGGAATGCAATGGTTATCCATCTACATAAGTGAAGTCATTCATAGACCCAGGGAACTACAAACCTGTAAGTCTGACATGTTTGATATGCAAGGTCCCAGAAAGAATTATCATGGATCTGACAAACCCGGACACGGGAAACCTACTCATACAGAACCATTCCCAGTCAAAGGCAAGTCATTTAACCTGGTGGAGCTTTTCAATAAGGTCTCTAAAGCAATGGACAAGGGCAAAGCCATACACACTGCCTAACTTGACCTGGCCAAGGTGTTAACACAATACCCAGCTCAGGCATTGTAGATTGGCCAAGGTGTTAACACAATACCCAGCTCAGGCATTGTAAATAATCGTAAAAAATAGGAATAAACCCAATGGACAGCCAGATGTCTCACTGATAAGATGCAGGAAGTTGGACTAATCTACTTCCAAAAAGAGGCCAGCCACTAGTGGAATTCCACAAAGATTGGTGATGGGGAGTCTCCTTTTTGGCATCTACTTCTCTGAAGTCAAGGTAAATGCTTAGACCTCTGACTAAAAAGTATGTAGATGGCTGCAAACTAGGTGTGGTCATTGACTCCCCTGAAAAAAACAGATACCCTTCTATAGAGCCCAACACAGACAAGCAGTTGTTCTCCAGAGCCATAGACTGAAACTCAGTGCAAGAAAAATATATAATAGTACCCTTGGAATGACGTCCACAACTGAAAATAACCACATTGATAATATGCCCTAAAAGTAGAATCAGTGGTCAAGGGTCTGTTAAAGCAGGTTAGCAGTAACCTGACTTTTGAGCACCATGTGTCTACTGTGGTTTAAAAATCATTCTACTTTGCACAACTTATAAGTAACAACATGGTATCCAGGTTAGAGGAAGTCATTGTTCTGTTGTACTTGGCTGACATCAGACTGATCATTGACTGCAATTCTTCCTTCAGCATGTACATGACCAGTCACTTGCAACAGCATGAGGGACTGCAGAGGTTAACCAAAAAAGAATACAGGGAGTGAAAACAAGTCCCTTGTAGACCATCTAAAAACCCTATCCCTTTACTAAGTCTCCTTTAGGCTGCTGTGATCCATGCCTAGCCTACAAGGCATCTTGATCTCATAGTAATGGATTTGTTACATGTGCACAAAACAAATAACATCAGAAATACTCATTCTAGGCACCTGAACCTTTTCTGTGGCATAAACAGGAAATGTTGGTGGGACAGGTATATGTCTTAGAGTTTATCCATTCTCTGGAACAAGTTTCCCATCCATGTAAAGCAAGGCTCACTCCTAACCCTATTCAAATGTAACTTGGACCAGTGGATGGGAAATCACAAATGTATGCCTGATTTGACTCTAATGTCCCTAATGGCCAAGGTCAGCCTGTGAATGCTTGATGAGTACAAGCCTATATTGTAACCAAAAAGTTCCTTGCAGTATTGACCATATCAGCAATATTTTTTTTAATTTGTGGTAATGCTGGTTAAGCTTAAAATGTCTCTTGGGCCAATAACACAGTGTCCAGCTATGAATCTATAACCCTACAAACATGCTCATGGAAAGAAGTGTTACTGTGTAAAAAATCAAACACAAAAAGCCATCAAAAATGCAGCAGTAGCCAAATAAGTCACTGAAATTTGTTTTACATCCTGACAATAAATAACAACAAACAGTTTCCTCACTGAACTGTCTTGACTTTCAAGATCATACTATTTATTTAAAAACTTCCTTTCATTAAATTCTGAAAGTAAAATAATCAATAAAATCTATCTTACATATCTGCTGAAAGATATTATAAGTAAAATCTTAGAGGGGGCAAGAGTACTACTTTTCTTTAAAATGTTAAATTTGCTATCACTGTGTTTAAGTTTAGCAAAAACATTTTAAAATTCAAGTTACTTGTAAATAGGTTCAGTGAAATCATAATGTCCCACAATTCTGACCTCCTTCCAGAATAAATGTCCATCATTTATTGAGACATCACTTTAATCACTGCTGCCCAAAGCTCATTAATAATTATACTAATACTGTTAAAAGTATTTTTTCTCGAATGATAAAGTGAGATGAAATGGCATCTGTGCTAATAATCAATTAAATAATATAATATAATATAATATAATATAATATAATATAATATAATATAATATAATATAATATAATATATGAATAACAATACAATCAATTAATAGAGAAACCAGTACTGAATAAAACACACCTTTAATGCTAATTCCACCACTGTTGCTGTTTCCTCACTGAATTTCACTGCCGTGTCTTAAGAAGGGCATGGCAAACATGACCAATAGTCCAGATGTCACAGGTAACATGCTGACCATGCCAATGGATTGCAGCAGCAACAGCATATCCAGTGACCTAAACAAGGGCAGTAGGTGCAATATGCCATAGAAGTACCGTTTGCAAGCCAGTAGTACAAGTCATAGTAGGAATAAAGCTAGACCAATGTAAGAGTGGCACCACACCATAGGCCTTTGTGGGGACACTACAAGAAGAATTCAGGTGCATGACTGTGGTACACCATGTAGAATAAGCAGGGTTGTGGCAGTGCACAAGACACACTAGGGGGACCAATGACATAGATGTGTGGTAGATCATGGTACTTGGCATCAGGAAAGTCAAGCTGTGCCAGGTATACAATTCATACCCTTATAGAATGGGAACCTTGCAGGATAGCACATTTGTTTATTTGGACAGTACAGATTGGTCCAGGAATGTAAGTATTCCTATGGACGGTGGAAAATTCTAGTAATCACAGCATGCTTCTATTAATTACACACAGCTTCCGTGTAATTATTATACAAATATTGTTATATATGTAGCTCTGTATCTGAAGAGATGGGACATGCATCTTTGAAAAAAGAAATGATTCTCCACAACCTGTTTAGGAGCTGAAACAAACTTTAAAGAAAATTAAAATTTACATGAAGCATATGTTTATCAATATTGTAGAAGTTATAAGATACATTACAGCAGCATGCATCTGTCAGGTTCATCGACTATAGAACTAAAAACTCACTTTGACATCTTCTCCACACTGGCACAGAAAATCAAGGTGTTACATCTTCATGTCACTGTACTGGTACCTCTACTGCAGTTTCCTGAGCAAGTGACACCTGGTGAAACAGTCACCTGCCTGATAAGACAGTGCCATGAGTCTGCCTTATAATGGGAGCCCTCATAAGAGGTCTGCAGCAGGCATTCCCAGTAGTCTATTACATTATGTACTGAAATATGGTAGACTCTTAGAGCACCACCTGGGAGCCCTGCCACATTCAGTGCTCCAGGAAGCCATGACCACATCACTGGTCACAGTGCAGAGGAACAAGGTAGCACATTTGCACTAATACATGTTTCTGTTTTCATGTAATGCACAACAGCAGGTACCAAGGCAGCACAGCAGGTTGTCATACCACCATGTAATTGGGCATAAAATGTGTAGCATGACAGGCTGATGTCAGGATGTGAATGGCACAATGATATAATTGTATGTAGCCCAGAAAGTTTCTGTGTTTTCCAATAGTACTGTTTAGCGCATCTCGTGCATAGAGAAAAATGTTTAATATAGCAATATGTCTTCTGGGGTCAGTGACCTACCTACTCATGTGCAATGCACTTTTGGGGTCAGTGACCTACCCACTCATGTGCAATGCACTTTGCAGCTTCTCGTACTGGTGCAGGATCTAGCACAAGCCTTGTAGTACAGCCTTGGTCCAGGACACATTGTGAAAAAAGTAAGACTCAGAGACATTTAATCAGAGGTGGCTCATTAGCGTATCTGCCACGCTATTAGTCTTGAAACTGTATGATAAATAGAGGAGCCACTATTGCAGTTCTCATCACACTACTGAATTTGCAAATAGTTGTAAAACAGAAATGGAGGGAAAAATAAAATCTCCCTTTGGACATTCATAATCACTGCAACTGAGTTAAGTGTTCAGAGGATACTGCCTGCACAAGATGGTGAATTGTTTAGACAAATCATCTGCTGTTCAGCTAGTGTTTAAAGAGTTGTAGATGTGAGGTGACTGGATAGTTAAGTACTGACTGTTGACTTAGGAAGGTGGACAAAAGAGGGACTGTTAATGGATTAAGACTATTATTGCTATTCTACTGTACTCTTGACAGCATAAGGTATGTTTGCAGGACAATGGCCAAATAGGCAATGTGAGGACAAGCTCAGTGAGTTTCCTGTTGTTTACTACCCTTTGTATTCTTGTTTATTGTATTGGTATGAGTACTTTTCAAACTGTTTCTATTTGTTATGTGGAGCGGGGGGGGGGGGTAGGATTCTGAAGCTGCCAAACATCTCCATCTTGTTTGGTAAGTGCTTGGGGGTATAACTTTGAAATGTATGTGGTTGTAATGAGGCAGGAGTGCTTTCTTAACTTGTGTCACACAGTTAATGTGTGTGTGTGGGAATGAGCAGGCATTTCAGAACATCTTCTAATAGTTGTGATGCTTTTTGGGGGTGGGGGAGGTTCATTTTACCAATGATCACCTATGGTGCTATTTGGGAGTTGGGAGGGAATTACATGGCCAAATGTGCTTCTCTGATGCTGCTTGTTTAGGGTTGGGTGGGGGAGTTGGAGGGAAAATCCTTTTCAAAATGTGCTTCTATCTTTCTTTTTGGTGTAAGGTTATAAAACCCTATGTCAATTGCATAGATAGCAATGTGAGACATCAACAACATGTTGTTCTGAGCCAGGGTGGGGACTCTGATGACATGTAAGTGTACTAGTCTATCTGAGGACCATCATACAAGGTGACAGTGTCGATCACAAGGAAGGCCTGCATTAGGCCTCCTGTGGTACACACTTAACAGAGGCCAGGGACCTCACAACACTATACTATGTCTTTGCTGCTGGCATGCATGTGTTGTGATTGATGGCACATCTGTGATCAGCTACTGACTGCTGCCATGAGACAGACACCTTTACAGGTGACATGTGCCTCTTTGTGGTCCAGGTGTTGTTAATTCTGCAACTTGTTAATTCGTAATAAATCTCATCTCAGTAAACATGTCTTTAATTGTCAGCCAGTATTGTTGTTTTAGATTAAATTCTACTTTAATTAATTTCATGTCTTTCAAACTAGATTCTTCAAAAAAAATTATACTACCCTAAGATGTTTTTTTACTCCATAGTTTCAGTCTTGTCTTATTTGTACTTTCAGTGAGATTTTTGGTAACACAAAACAGTTTAATTAGAAACAACAATTTCTTTTTAAATTTATGTGTTTAAAAATTAGTTTCCTAAAATTATTAAGAACACTGTTAACATATTGCGAGTCTACAAGGGAGGTAATATTCATAGTTTCATAGTTTCATAGTATAGTACTAGGCTATCTGCCCTGGGGCATTTGTAAGCCTAGCTATAGTGATGTGGCTTTTGCCACCCCATGAAATGGTACAAAAATTGTACAGAATAAATTTAGAATACTGTGCCTCTGTCTAGCAGTGACACAATGAAGGTCCCCTTATATAATAGAATTAGTTTACTGTGCCCCTGTCTAGCAGTGGCACAGATGTGACCCCTGGGGTAAACTTACGATCTCCCATCCACTCATCAAGATTTCTCTTGAAAAGAGTCAGTGAGGGGCTCTGCCTAATACGAACTGGGATCCTGTTCCAAAACATGGGAAGCCTCTGGGTTATGAATCTATCCCTCCAGCATGTCCTATTCATACTTGTGCCGAGGTTTAAGTCTTTAGCTCTCGTGGTCCTGATGGATTTGGATTTTTTGAGGTGGAGCATGTCCATCAGATCCTGATTGGACATGGCCTTGTATGTCAGGCAGAGATCACCTCTGAGCAGGCGGTATGCTACTGAATAGAGCTGAAGTTTCTTTAGTCTGGCAGAATAAGACATATGTTGGAGACCCTTGATCCTCTTGGTGACATACTTTTGTGGTCTCTCCAGCTGTTGCAAATGCCGGGTGAGGTACATACGAAATGGGGCATTGTACTCAATCATGGGTCTGATGAGGGAGGAATATAGGGGTACAATGACATCCTTGGATCTGGATGTGAATCCCTTCATGATGAGGTGTGCAAGGTAGAATTTTTTTCTAACCACTTTGGCAACGTGGGTGTCAAATGAGAGGTCGCTATCGACTTGGGTCCATAGGTCTCTGATTACGTTTTCCATACTCAGTGGGGTGCTGTCTATGTGATAATTTGTGGGTACTTTGTTTTTCCCAAAGGGGATGACTATACATTTTTTGGCATTTAGTTTAAGGCCGTGACTCCGGCACCAGTTGTCCGTTTCTGTGAGGCCTTTTTGTAGGATGTGTGTGTCTGCTGGTGTATCGACTATGGTGCCTAGATTGCAGTCATCTGCGAACTTTGTCAGCCACAGCCCTCCCATGTTTGCTTTAACATCTGAGAAATAAATGCCAAACAAGAGGGGTCCCAGGACAGATCCCTGTGGGACACCACTTGTGACTGGCTTTGAGTCTGACATTGCTCCAGCAATTTTAACTTTATGGGTTCTGTCCTTTAGCCAGTTTGCAACCCATCTAGTGACATAAGGGTTTACTTTTAAGCTGTTGAGCTTATCTATGATGCCTGAGTGGGGTATTGTGTCGAAGGCCTTAGCCAAGTCCAGGTATGCTGTATGGACTGCTTTGCCCTCATCAATGGCTCTAGTGACTGTTTCATAAAAGTCAACCAGGTTTAAAAGGCAGGATCTGCCCTTAACAAAGCCGAACTGGGTGGGGTCAAGTGTCTGTAGGTCCCCTATGTCTCTGTTTATGAGTTCCATAATGATTCTTTCCATAGCTTTGCAGACTAGGCTGGTTAAGCTTATGGGGCGGTAGTTTCCAGGGTCTGTAGAGGCACCCCCCTTGTGGAGTGGGACCACTGTTGCTGTACGCCAGTGTTCAGGTACATATCCCGAAGTAAGGCTAAGGTTAAATAGCATTTTTATGTGTGGGTTTAGCTCCTCTTGGAGTTCACGTAACACGCAACCTGGGATACCGTCAGGTCCCATTGATGCTGTGTTTTTTGCTTTGTTTAGGGCGGTTCTCACTTGGACATCTGAGATGACAGGGAGATTACATTCAGCTGGGATAAGTATTTCTTCTTTTGGGGGTGAAGGAGGGGAGAAATTTGCACTGAACCTGTCAGCCAGAATGTTGGCAATATCTGTGGGTTCAGTGTATTTTATGTTGTTGTGAACCAACTCTGAGCATATCTGAGGGTTTCCACCCAGGTTTCTAACATAGCTGAAGAAGGCTTTGTGGTTATCTTTAGTGTCCTTAGCGATTTTTCTCTCAAAGATGGCCTTGGATGTTTTTATGAGAGACCGTAGTTTTCTGCTAATGTTGATTAGAGATGTCTTCCCTTCATGGGATTTTGCTCTGATGTGCAGTAGCTTCCTTCTTTTGTTATACAATTTGTTTATGGCTGAGGTCCACCAGACAGGACGCTTACCTTTGGTGGAAAGGGACTTGGATTTGTTTGGGATTGCATGATCCATGCATTCTTGGAGATGTCCATAAAAAGCATTTGTGAAGGATTCGGCATTGTGGGATGTGGTATCCACTGGCACAGTGGGCTTAAAGGATACCATCTCTGTCTTAAGAAGAGTGAAGTCTGCTTTTGAGAAGTTTTTCACGGTGGTCTTTTGTGCTGGGGGGTGGAGGTGGGATATGTACATCCAGGGTGATTAGTTTGTGGTCAGATCTCACTAGTGAGGGGTATACTTCCGGTGTGGAGCATTTCGTCCCCATGTTTGTGATGATCAGGTCTAGTATATTATCTCCCCTAGTGGGAGAGGTGACTAGTTGTTCCGGCGCATTCAAATTTATGAATTCCAGGAACCTTTGGGCTAGGGTATTAGGGCTAGAATAATGTACCCAATCTATGTTTGGGTAGTTGAAGTCTCCTAGTATGATGGTATTTTGTGATACATTCCTATCCTCCAATGTCTTCAGGAAGGCTGAGTGGGGTTCTTGAGATTGGGAGGGTGGTCTGTAACATGCTACCAGTTGTATAGCAGTTTTGCCTATGGTTAGTTGCACCTGTATGGTCTCTGATGCTTCATGTGTTGCTACTAACCTGGAGGTGTGGGTGTCCTTGATGAATATGGACACTCCCCTTCCCTTTGTGGTTCAGCCTGGGTTTTGGGGCCGAAAAGCATGATACGAGGTATAGCCTGGTAGCACTGGGGTGCTCTCCGGAGCCTTGAACCAGGTTTCAGTTACTGCACAGACGTCGATGTTCTCCATGCTGAGGAGTGCATCAAGTGCCTGCATCTTGAGATTTAGACTTCTGGCGTTGAGCAGCATTACCCTTAGTGTTTTTCCATTTTTGTTTTCTAAGGAGGTGGGTTTGTCTTTTGAGCCTTGCCTAAAAAAGGCACTATGGGGGTGGCAAGAGCCTTAGCCAATATCCATAAGCCCAGTGGTGACAGGTGTAAGCCATCCCTTGCGAAGCAGCGTGGCTTGTCCAACATGTCATCCCAGGCAGACAGATATTGGATCCCCTTAGAATGACACCAGTACTTGAGCCAATTGTTAAAGCTGATCATCTTGTCTTTGTATTGTGGTATCATACTTGGTGAGGGCAGGATGCTGCTCAGGGTCAGGGTCATACCAGCCTGGGCTACATAATCGGAGAGCTCCTCTATGTCTCTTTTCATGTAGTCCAGGGAGGTACGTCTCAGGTCATTCACACCAGCATGGACAATGATGGAGTCATATTTGTACTTGCTTTGGAGTGACTTGAGTGCGTGTGTTATGTGGCGGATCCTAGCTCCAAATAGACAGCTCACAGTCACCTTCTCCTTGTTCAGCCTGGTCAGCGGGACATCAGTGTGTCTGACTATAGAGTCACCTATTACTAGTGTATCAGGCAAGGTGTTTGGCCTTAAGGGCTGTGATTGGTTGACACACTGATTTATTGAAGTATGTGTTGCATGTGTTTTGTTTTGAGGTGGTGGATTTTTGGATGTCTGCTTTGGGAGCCTCTGTTGTTTTGGTAAGTTTTTTATTAGAGCCTCCGAGTATGTCTTTGTGTTTTTATGCGTTTGGTTTACAGTTGTGGTAGGTATATGTGGGACTGGGA
Source organism: Protopterus annectens (assembly GCF_019279795.1). NCBI lineage: Eukaryota > Metazoa > Chordata > Ceratodontiformes > Protopteridae > Protopterus > Protopterus annectens. The sequence goes on along the minus strand of NC_056727.1, from coordinate 851,921,391 downwards.
TTGTTGTGTGTGTGGTTGCCATCTCCTCCTGTCTGGTCATGCCAGCCCTGAGTTGAGAGAGTTCAGCCTCCAGTTTGGCTATATAGTTGCATCTCTCACATGTATTTGTGTTTGTTGGGAGGAGGAGATGGTTGTCTGTGTACATGAGACAATTGTAGCATTGTCTCAAGATACCCAGATTGACCAGCTGAAATGGAGATGACGCCAGTAATCTACCACTCGACATGCTAGAACAGTATAAGGGAGTGCTGTACCTTTAAGGGAAGTGGAAATTCACAGGGGTGGTAAGTAGATGTAGTGCTTTACTTAGTACGAGAGTGCTTACTTAGTAGAGAAGTATTGAGAACAAGTGCTAGGCTTATAATATAGTGAGTAGTCTGGTTATACTAAGAGTAGAGCTTCCTTAAGGGAAAATTTGAAGAGCAGACTTGGCGGAGCCAGAAAAAGTTTAAACTTGTTTAACCGGTGCTGCGCTATCGGCACAACCGCGCAAAGCCGTGCAAATGCGGATTTTAAACAGTGAACTACAAAAGAGCTAGAAATTGTCCAAAACAACCAATTACTACAGCTTCTTGTGCTGAGGTCACTTCCTACAGGGACAGGTAGGCTGCTCAAGGCTCCCCACTCCCGCTGGTGAGCAAAGAAACTTCCTTCTATCCAAGTAAGGTAATGGACAACGCAGGAACTACACCACAGCCCAGAATACAGCAATGCCTGTAAACTGGTCTAAACTAGTCGAGGAAGGCGGGAAAACAAGGATTATTTTTGTTTTTGGTAGAAACACACAGAAAATGCAGAAACAGTGATAAATTAGTTACACAGGCTAGCACACTTTAGTGGGCAGCCTCCACAGTTAAATTAAACAAACAAACAACAAACTTTCGATCAAATTCGACTAAAATGTAACTTTAAGTGCAGATTTTAAAATAATGCAGCAAACAGTTAAAAAACAGTTCAAGCTAGTTCAGGGTAAGCCACAGAAGCTATTCCAAGTGGAAAAAAAAGCAAAGATACTTAAATCCAGAAAGTAGTCACTTTTCTGAGTTCCCTTCTGCTAGGACCACTCTGCAGACCCACGAGGAGCTTGTCTGAACAGTATAGCCAGAAGAAAATGCCCAGAGGCGTATTTTAAACAGTGAACTACAAAAGAGCTAGAAGTGGTCCAAAACAACCAATTACTACAGCTTCTTGTGCTGAGGTCACTTCCTACAGGGACAGGTAGGCTGCTCAAGGCTCCCCACTCCCACTGGTGAGCAAAGAAACTTCCTTCTATCCAAGTAAGGTAATGGACAACACAGGAACTACACCACAGCCCAGAATACAGCAATGCCTGTAAACTGGTCTAAACTAGTGGAGGAAGGCAGGAAAACAAGGATTTTTTTTTGTTTGTTTTTTTGGTAGAAACACACAGAAAATGTAGAAGCAGTGATACATTAGTTACACAGGCTAGCACACTTTAGTGGGCAGCCTCCACAGTTAAATTAAACAAACAAACAACAAACTTTCGATCAAATTCGACTAAAATGTAACTTTAAGTGCAGATTTTAAAATAATGCAGCAAACAGTTAAAAAACAGTTCAAGCTAGTTCCGGGTAAGCTACAGAAGCTATTCCAAGTGAAAAAAAAAGCAAAGATACTTAAATCCAGAAAGTAGTCGCTTTTCTGAGTTCCCTGCTGCTAGGACCACTCTGCCGACCCATGAGGAGCTTGTCTGAGCAGTATAGCCAGAAAAAAATGCCCAGAGGCGGATTTTAAACAGTGAACTACAAAAGACTGAGAAATGGTCCAAAACCAATTACTACAGCTTCTTGTGCTGAGGTCACTTCCTACAGGGACAGGTAGGCTGCTCAAGGCTCCCCACTCCCACTGGTGAGCAAAGAAACTTCCCTCTATCCAAGTAAGGTAACGGACAACACAGGAACTACACCACAGCCCAGAATACAGCAATGCCTGTAAACTGGTCTAAACTAGTCGAGGAAGGTGGGAAAACAAGGATTATTTTTGTTTTTTTTTTTGGTAGAAACACACAGAAAATGCAGAAACAGTGATAAATTAGTTACACAGGCTAGCACACTTTAGTGGGCAGCCTCCACAGTTAAATTAAACAAACAAACAACAAACTTTCGATCACATTCGACTAAAATGTAACTTTAAGTGCAGATTTTAAAATAATGCAGCAAACAGTTAAAAAAACAGTTCAAGCTAGTTCAGGGTAAGCTACAGAAGCTATTCCAAGTGAAAAAAAGCAAAGATACTTAAATCCAGAAAGTAGTCACTTTTCTGATTTCCCTGCTGCTAGGACCACTCTGCAGACCCACGAGGAGCTTGTCTGAGCAATATAGCCAGAAAAAAACGCCCAGAGGCGGATTTTAAACAGTGAACTACTAAAGAGCTAGAAATAGTCCAAAACAACCAATTACTACAGCTTCTTGTGCTGAGGTCACTTCCTACAAGGACAGGTAGGCTGCTCAAGGCTCCCCACTCCCACTGGTGAGCAAAGAAACTTCCTTCTATCCAAGTAAGGTAATGGACAACACAGGAACTACACCACAGCCCAGAATACAGCAATGCCTGTAAACTGGTCTAAACTAGTCGAGGAAGGTGGGAAAACAAGGATTATTTTTTTGTTTTTTTATTTTTTTGGTAGAAACACACAGAAAATGCAGAAACAGTGATGATAAATTAGTTACACAGGCTAGCACACTTTAGTGGGCAGCCTCCACAGTTAAATTAAACAAACAAACAACAAGCTTTCGATCAAATTCAACTAAAATGTAACTTTAAGTGCAGATTTTAAAATAATTCTATTGAAGATAATTGTAAAGTACTTATCACATTGTATTATCTATAATTGTAAAGTATATGTGGGAATTATCATTTTGTTAAGATTAAAAAGTGATGTATGAATACCTTTCCAATGTGACAAGCTATTATCATCTAACTGATATATTATAATTTTGTGGAAAGCAGATCATGCACAATCCTCTGTTGAATGTTCTAATATATCTGGGGATTCAGGAGCACCTTGTCTGCAATTACTACCAAGCCAGGACTATTTACATTGCATGTACAATGACCCATACTGCTTATTACAGTTGCATGTGGCCAGACCATAATGGAAGATGAGCAGCTCCTTATCACGGCTGCAGAACTGACCCATGGCCACATAGTGTTAGACTACACACACACACACACACACACACACACACACACACACACACACACACACACACACACACACACACACACACACACACACACACACACACACACACACACACACACACACACACACACACACACACACACACACACACACACACACACACACACCCCTATGGTAATTATTGTGACTCCACATGTACAGACAGGAATTCTATGTTGCAAAGTACTGCTGTAACTTAAAACAATATACACACACACACGCATATATATATATATATATATATATATATATATATATATATATATATATTATATATATATATATATATATATATATATATATATATATATATATGGATCTAGGACTTCTGATGGAAAGATCAAAAGTCCGAATCCATTATCATCGAACATAGTTTACCGAAAGCGCTTTCACCGAAAAAGTACTTACGGTAAAGTATGTTTAAAGAAATACAACAAAACAACATTAAACCTACTTCTATGTGGGGGGCAAGCCCCCCTGCACCCCCCACACCCCCCTACTTTAATATTCTCATTCCAATTTCACACTACAGTGGGGAAAAGGGAATTTTCCCTTATCCGTACCGTAGTACAACCGGCACAACGAGCATACTTATCTGAAAGTGCTGCTTCGGTGAACAGCACTTTTGGTTAAGTATGCTCGGTGATTTCTGCTTCGGTGGAAAGTGCATTTAGGGATCTGTACGGATCCCATACATATATATATATATATATATATATATATATATATATATATATATATATATATATATATATATATATGTGTGTGTGTGTGTGTGTGTGTGTGTTCGTGTAGAGAAATATTTTTATGAAAGAGAAAAAAAGCAAAAGGAACCAGAGAGTCAGACAGAAGATGACAGAGGGAGCTGCTCACCAAAGCAGGGCTACAAAACACAATAGAGAAGGTGTTATGAAAGTACTCGTGACAGGTAAAATACACTAAAGTAACATGATGTATTGACCTTCACCAGTTGTGAGGACATCAGAGTTTGATCAGTGTAAATGTCTTTAAAAATAGAAAATATTAAATCTTGAGGAGAATTATCCTGTCAGCTCTGTCCACTTGCATTATATGCTCAGTACAGAAACTGAACCACAGAAGCACTCACACTGATTGTGTCAAAAAACACAGATCAGTGGAATGTAACATACTTGCAAACTGATGGCAAGAAAATAAACAGAGGCCTCAAAAGATATGAATCCATACCTTTGTTAGTGATTTTCTTTGCACCAGTACATAATCAAGGTGAGTCACAGAAACATTCATATTGCAGGTATCAAAAACACTTATCAGAGTAGTATAACAGTCTAGACTGATAGCAAGAATAGAGACATGACTCGAAAGATTTGAGTTCATGCCTTTGTTATTAAAGCTCTTTTTACCACTACATCATTAAAGTGATCCAGAGACGCACTCAAACTGGAAGTGTTAAAAACACACATCGGGGGTGGAGGTGTATCATAATTACAGACCGAGAACAATGGATTTGAACCCTTGCCCTTGATAGTGATATTTTCTATGCAAGGGCATTATCAAGGTGAGCCACAGAAGCACTTATGCTGAAAGCTTCATAAAATGATCATTTCCCTGGACTGTAACAGACTTGCAGACAGCAAAGACTACATTGTAAAACAACATTACAACCCTCAGGGGATTAGAACCCTACTCCCAGTACATTGACACTGTAAGGTGAGTTCATAAGTAAACTAGGCCCTGGAAACAGACTAAAGATGCTAGCTTTACCCTATTTCATATTTGCATGGTGTCATGTAGCAGTGCTCAACTCATTTGCATGGCCAATGCCAATATCTGTAGCTTTATGACATTGACCTGACTTCATTTTTGCTATAAAATGAAAAGTGCATTTCCTCATTGGTTATACATGGGCATCAACTTTGATTTATGTGACACACCCTGTAATATTTGACCACAAAAGATGATTGTTTTATCATCCCTTTTTGAACATGTGTGGTGTATTTCTCTATTTTTGACCATATTAACAGATGGAAATGGGAGTTTAATACAGAGATGGAAAGGGGAAACAGAGGGCAGAACACAATATGTGAGCAAATAAGGAATGAGCAGGATAAAGGTGAGATAAGAACATACATCTCAAATTATTTGCTTAACAATCATGGACAAATCTAAAATAAGTTATATTACAAAGTGCCAAAATCAGTGACAGCTTTTACATATTGCTGATGCTAACTTGAGAACTGGTAGAGTAACAGTGCTGGTATCTTCATGCATTCTCTGCAGGATATGAAGTCTGAGAATCAAATGGGTGCAATTATTTAATGACTTCAGTCCTCGATACATCAGAAAAGTATACATAGAAAACAATCATTTATACATTAGTGAAATATCTGGAAAGTTGACAGTTATGACTGAGAATCTTATTTATGGGACAGATAACCTTTTATTTATTTATTATTATTTTTTTTTTGAGAGAAAGGAAATTTGAGAAAGAAGTCAGGGAAGTAAGAGGTAGGTAAAATGGAGGGTAGGTAACAGGAAAAATCAGACATAACTAACATTATGTGAGGTAACACTACAGGGGGACACAATGGTGAAGGAAACATCAGACAAACAGGGCTGAGAACATTGAGGGAATGATTATACATACAGGGGTGGAGATGAATACAAAAGCACTAAGTCTGTGGATAGGATTGGGTGTTCGCAGATGCAGTCTCTACCCCCTTAGAACCAGTGGGAGATTAATCTTCACCTTGGGTACTGTCACCACTAAGGCCTCACTGGAAAAGGGGAGTCAGAGCTGGGCTGGGATGAGACTCAACTAATCACTGGAGTATGATCTCTATGTGACTGATGTGGGTATCCAGTCTGCTGTCTACTGTAACCCCCACAAACTTTTCCATCTCCTGATGGGTGAAAAGGGTGTCACCTCCATTTGCACTGCTACCTGTGGGTAACATTGTACTATCCCCTGGGGCAAAGCTTCCTGTTACAGATGGTGCAAATAGTGCAGGTAGGGCAAGGGGTGTGGTGGCAACTGTGGCAGGTTGGATCCCAGATGCGCTGGGTTCTTCTAGTGGAGGTAATGGAACTGGTAACAATGGTGGTGGCTTTGCTACTCCTGCCACTTGTCGGGGGACAGCAGGCATTACAGGTTGGATAGTTTCAGGTTTCTGTGCTGTTGCATATGATAGTAAATGAAGAAAATAAACCAATTAAATGTATGTCAGAGAAAGGATAGTAACAAAAAGGGTTACGGAGAAGAAATACATACACAATGAAAATTTTCATTCTTAACTATACTGATTATGGTATCATTAAGAATAATGCACTTTTAATAGTAATAGATAAACAGGAATTTCATCAGTCTCTTTGTCTGAATATAAGATATACGGGGGAGGGTGAGAGTGAAAGTAAACCTAAAAAAATCCTACAAAGTAGTCCAACAGACAAAATAATATCAGGAACTATTCAGCAAGACACAGAATTTGTGCTTGTGATCATACATTAGATGTTTTTTGAGATTTGACAATAATAAAATGTATATATCAAAAATAAACATTCTGATCACACAGTAATATGTCAATTACATTTAATAAACCAGGGACAGATACTTCTATTGCATGTTGTGAAATGTTCAGCAAACTACCACTTACGGATCACATATACATTTATGGACCATGTAGTGATGCACTGATGGTATTAGCAGGACAAGCATAGTTTTCCATGGTAACAGAACTTTGTAAGGGGGATTTGATCTCATAGCTTTCCTAACAATGTCAGAGTTCATGGATTTAATATGATGCTCCACTTATTACCTATGCAGGAAGACACATGCATTAATGCACTTCTAACATTGCATTGCCATAGTATTTCCTTTAAGCTATGCCAGTACATACAGAAACATTATACATAACTATTGTGTAATGCCTACATCTGTTACAATAAACACAGAGAAATCTTTCATAACAGCAGGCACACTTGCTTTTAGTTGCTTTAGTCTGCTCTTGTGCATCTGTCTATTCATTTCAATCTCTGCAGGGGCTACAGATGTAAAAAGAACATATTGAAAAATTGGATGGTGGCATTCACTTGCAGGTTATTTGGTTAGCCAAAACATGTTATACTTGCAGTACTGAGATTATGCCCTGTCCCTTAACTTCATCCTTCCATCAGTAAAGTAGGTCAGGCTAGCAATGACTCATCATTGTAGTGGTGATGGCTCCCTCCCTCCATGTGTGGGATGTTAACAGCATGGGTAACAGTCTAGACCAAGCTATTCTAGGCATCAGCCTTATTCTGTGACCCTGTATAGCCCTTCTCATACCTCATGAGTGCTCTAAAGGGACAACCACCCCCTTTCTCCAGCCATAATGTCTCACTTTGAAAGATCTCAGGTAAAATGGGAGAGAATTGGTGTCCAATACATTTCTCACTTGTTCTATCCTGCACTCAATGATGGTAAGCAACTTATTTGTGAGTTGCATGCCAAACTCTAAAACTATAGATATTGTATTTGTTATGGTTCCACTTGCATTTTAAGATGTCAGACATGGCAGTCATCAGTCCATGCACATCCTTGTGAGAATGCATGCTCTACAGTGGCTCCATTTGAAGATGGTTAAATATAGGATGACAATTCCCACACCCTTAAAATACTTGGCTGCCCATATGTATATGCAGAGCTGTCTGTAGGTATTCAGGGGTATGCCAGGCCAATATGGAACACAGACCATAGCAGTGTGTGCAAATAGTCAAACTGTGGAACACCCTATTTTCACACATTGCAAAAAGCATACCTTGACCATAGCTATGGCCTTTCATCCAAAATATACCATACGTAAGTCTCTTTCAGACTCAGACATTTACATATTTACACACACACATGCAAAAGCAAAAAGACAGTGGCTCACTCATATAGAACAATTCAGACACATTCACCTTTGTTTTACCTCTCAACTGCCCAGAATTTTGCAGTATGCCCAAATTTTTGCCTCATATTTTTGGTCTGTTCCTCATAAAATATGTAGTTTTCTTCCAAATCACAGAGGAATGAAATAATATGATAATGACAGTAATTTGAGTTTCAGACATCTATCCTTCAGAACATGTAAGGTAACACAAAACCTGTTATTCTAGCAACGTTCTAAGTTTATAAGAGCAATATCTAAAAACTGTACTTATTTTTGTGGCTGCATCCCCGCATTATGTTTGGCTATTGGCTTTGTACAGATTTCTTACTGGAGGAGGTTGAAAGGTTTGTTTAGTAATCCAAACTTACTGCATCTTTTTAATTTGGCAAAAGTATATAAATCTTTAAGACTTTCTCCTCACATATTAAGGCTTCATCAGTGCTTCTCCTTTGATAAGTCACATTTAAAATTTTATCATCGATATGATTAACTATTTTTAACAGTGCTCTCAATATAATACTGTATTAAACCATTACAATAGAGTGGGCATCCAATGGTGTATGTACTCCAATCTCCACGTGGCAGTATTACTGCTTCAGTCCCTCCATCTGTTCGCAGGTGAAAGCTATATCAGCTCTCCAGATAGATAACACTAATGACTAATCTGCAATCTGACCTTACTGATCACTGGAATAAAAAGTGCCATGCCTGATCCACTGCCAAAGTTTGTTGTTTGCAACTCATGCACAACTCACACACCGAACTAGCAGCAAATAAATCAGATTAAAACTACCTTGCAATCCTACCTACCAATATAACCAGGCTAACATTAATTCTATTCCGTCTTTGGTATCTTATTCCACCTCACTGCCACAAGCAGCAGGGGACACTGCTGTTTACCCCCCCCCCCCAAGCTCCTTGGATTTAATGATGAAACTGATGGAGTATTCACAAGGAGGAGCCCTAAGATACACCTACTGTCTCCCCAGCAGCCACAAATACCTTGGTATCCACTGAGATAGGTATTCCATGACTACCACAACAATGCAGATGAAGCTGACACATTACCCTAATTTCCTGCTTGGTGTCCCTGACAATATGGCACTGGTCCACTATGTTGGTGTTGTGGAGGACATGCAATGTTAAGTGTGGTCAGATGACTCTGTGCCTTCAGAGGCAAAGTTGTACATTGTCAGGTAAAGTAGCTGCAGTGAGATCTTCCTACAGATGCACATTCACAATTGCTGTAGCAACCCCAAACATATCTGTGTGATCATGTACTCCACATGAAGACAAGCATATAATTTAGTTTAAATCTAAAGCAAGAGCAGCATTGCTGCATGGAATTTAAACACTGCTGAATTGTTCCCTATCTTGATTTGCCTCATCAGCACATGCAGTGCTTCATACTACAGTCATTAGAATATAACATAGCAAGCTATGTTGTTTGGCCTAGCCACACTGTGTAGCTGGGTTTTCTAAACTGCACATACCCTGCACATGGCCAGTTATCATACAAATTTACATAGCACAATGTGACAAGATTTTCTTATTCTGGCCCATGGTCTTTACAAGCTATTCTTCATCTAGTGGGGACCCAGAAAAACTTTACTAACATTACATTGAAATGTTTAATGTGTGTTTTACTTGGTATAAGTGCTGTTGTTTGTACTATATATAAGATATAGGGTAGTAATACCATTTTATTAAGTTGTGATCTGTCTTCAAAGCTGAAGAATGCTTTGTTTCAATTAATGAGCATTTATTTTATCTAATATTTTCTCATAATTCAAATATGTTGTTTCTTTCCAGTTTAATTTACTCCTAAACATTCTAATTCTTATTTTTTTCCAATTAGCTTATCTTCAGTTTTTATTTCTGTGCTTATTTATTTATTTATTTATGTATTTATTCAATATAACATATTTTGGCTTATTATTATTATTGAAGTGACTATCTGAAACAGCTTCATTTTTTTAAATAAATTATATACTTCTTTTAGTGGCAAAGCTAACTCAGTTAAACTGCCAACATTACATCATCTGTATGTAACATACCTTTATAGTCATATGCTTTTCCTATTCTTATTCCTGTGATTTTTTAATTGGTTCTAATAATCAAGCCAGGTAACTCTCCTGGTTGAGCAAATTGTAAAGTAGGTAAGAATAATCCTTATTTGTTTAATTTCATAAACTCTATGCAGCCTGATGTAAGTGCATTTATTGATATATGCTTTATGATCCTGCTACATATTTTTAATCAAATAACTAAGTTACTTTGAGAAACCAGATCAATCTAGATTTTTAAAGTGAAATTTCCAGTTGATAGAGCTGAAGACTCTCTCAGTATCCAAACTAATTAAAGCAGTTTCTTGTTTATTTATATTTATTATTTATTTATTTATTTTAAATTTGTTGACCGGGATTGTCTGACTGAGCTGAAGAGTCCCTTTTTCAGCAGAGGCCCGAGGAGAAAAGCTCCAACATATTATACAATTTTCATTATAACATAGCATTAAACAACAATGTTACAGGATTATTACAAGGCATTAAGTAGAAATACAATATTATACAGTGTCAATGATCAAGAATATAGCAAAACTATTTCAAGATGTATAAAAAGAAATATGTCATGAAGATGAATATAGTTTTTGGGGTAAGTGGTTACGAAAACCCAGTTCTACCATCATGTAGTTGCATGAAGGCAAGGCAATTACAATAGAATGTTTCTCTGAGGCAATTTGCTTAATAGGTTTTAGAAGACAGTAGAAAAAGTAGTCTAGGAAGATTAGAGATAGCTAGTGAGAAGAGTGAGTTAAGGGCAGAAAGTAGATTAAGGTATGAGAAGTAGGGGATATATGAACAAGATCTGTAAGGATCTTGGTGTGTGTCTATTGAGAATAAAGGCAGTTATGCTATATTATACTATGACCCCCCATTAATATTCCAAAACGTGCACGCTGATTGGCCAGCGTGCATGTTGTAAATCGACTTATACTAATGGAAAAAGGTCTGGTCGCCCGGACTTTTTCCATTAGTATATGTCTCTTTTAAAACACTGTCTCGCTATGTTAAAAGAGTTTAACATAGCGACACAGGTTTAAAAAAAGCAACGGAGATCTCCGTTGCTTTTTTTAAAGCTGTCTCGCTATGTTAAACTCCTTTAACATAGCAACACAGTGTGTAAAATCAACGGAGATCTTGCTTTCTCTGTTGCTTTTTTTTTAAACCTGTCTCACTATGTTAAATGGGTTTAACATAGCGAGACAGCTTTAAAATAAGCAACGGAGATCTCCATTGCTTATTTTAAAGCTGTCTCGCTATGTTAAACCCATTTAACATAGCGAGACAGGTTTTAAAAAAAAAAAGCAACGGAGAAAGCAAGATCTCAGTTGCTTTTTACTGTTTCGCTATGTTAAATGGGTTTAACATAGTGAGACAGCTTTAAAATAAGCAACGGACATCTCCGTTGCTTATTTTAAAGCTGTCTCGCTATGTTAAACCCATTTAACATAGCGAAACAGTAAAAAGCAATGGAGATATTGCTTTCTCCGTTGCTTTTGGCCACAGCTCTGATGTACTGCGTAGGCATGCGCAGTACATCAGAACTGCCACGGATACCAGGCAGCTGTGGAAGTGCAGCAAAGAGGCATTATACAATGCCATTATTTAAGAAAAGTAATTATTTATTTTCTTAAATAATGTCATAGTATAATAGCAATAACCCACTTCTGGGTGTGGGTAATGCGGGATTTATCCACAGTTGTCTTTGTTTGGTCCCTCGGGCTTCGCCCTTGGGGCCAAACCACGCCAACCGTGGGTAAATCCCGCATTACTCACACCCAGGCGTGGGTTATTGCTATACTGGTTTATCTTTGGGCTGGGAAGTTTCAGTCTGTCAATAAGAATGAAAATAAATATTTTATAGTCGATATTTAATAAGGAACTTGGTCTGTGTAATGAGCAAATAGCTGAATGTTTATTTTCTTTTAATATTGTTGTTATTAATAAGTATTTCCAAGATGGGAGTGACAGCCTTTTAATTTGCATATCTGCTAGTACGTCTGGAATAAGTGAACAATGTTTTTCTGAAACAGTTTGCATATCTCAGGAATACTCCCTTCCATACTGAGAGCTTTATTAGTTTTAATTTTTTATGCTGTCTGAAACTTACTTATGATCAATGTTTTTTATGATATTGTTTTTATCTTCATTGGATATCTTCATAACCTTTATATTGTAGATGATATAATCAAATAATATACATTTAATTTCAGTTTTTAATTTAATTTTTTATATTCTTAATCTTTCAAATTTTATTGGTTCTACTAAAACTTTTTAACCTTGTAATTATGTTATACATCATTTTTGGTGTCATTACATATGCTGGGAATTTCAATTCCTCCTGTGCCAAAGCAATTTATGTGATAATAATGTCTAATATTTGTTATCCAGTGACTTAATTTTATTTATAAGAGACATGTCTCCATTTTGGAATTTTGATTTAAATTTTTATAAATTGTTCTATATGTTTAATAGTACCTCACACCATGTTTTATTTTCCTTTTGCACCAGGTTATTATTTTCCTGTATATGTCTGTCTTTATGGAGTTCCATATCAGTAGTTTATTTACATATTCTGTTTTATGAGAACTTAAATAATGTTCAGTTTCATTAATAAACTTTTTTTTTATAATATTCCTGTTAAATAAGTAAGCTAGAATCCTACACATGGTTGTAATCTACTAAAGTTAACTGTCTGAGTACTAAGGCATTATGATCAGAGAAGGAGCATGGGGTTATGATGAATATTTCTGATGCCGGGTCATTTGATGTTATCATTTAATTTATTGTGGACCAAGTTCCAAATGCATAGAATAATGTATGTATTGCAGTGACTCTATATGCTTGTTTTCATATCAGTCCTTTATATTTAGCAGATTTATCCAAATTTTAATAGTTTGACTTTAGATGATATTCTTGTCAGTTTTAAAACACTTCTTTCAGATTTGCAAAATATGCAATTAAAGTCCCTTCTGACAGATAAGCTACTTCTCATGTTAGTAAGTTTGATTTCAAGATGCGATTTTGTTAATTTTGTCCCCATTCCTGGGAACCAAAAAGATTTATTAAGGTCCAAACCCTATTGTTATATACAGTAATGACTAATGAAAGCATAACTTCTTGGTCTTCCTGTTTAAGAATTACTTTTGGCATAATATTATTATTTTTTTTCCATAATTTTAATGCCCCCTCCATTTTTTAAAAGAAGATTGATCCCTTTCTCATTTTGACTTATATGAGTCCCGTGTAAGAATATTACTTGAGTTTTATTTATGTTTTGATATCTGTTGACAAATCTTTTCTCACTGTTGTTTAGGCCATTAATATTTAAAGACATAATGTTTATTTTTATCATGTTCTTTTATAAAGTTATCTAATAGTAAAATGAACATTTCTCATTGACCTATTTCTCAGAGATTTTTGGTTATCCCACTGGTGGATGAAGATTGACCTATTGAGCTTAGACTGCCTGAGCTTCAACTCGCTGACAATCAGCTTTCCTCCACAGGACATCTTAGTCAGCAAGTTGTGCAAGACATGATTCCCTTTTTTGGGGGAATTTTCCCCTTCTTTGTGCAAATTTGACCTTGTAGTTGGTACATATAAGTTCAGAGTGTGTGGAGGACTTGGCCCCCACATTAGAGTTGCAGTTAAAAACGTGTTTTTCTGCAAGATGTTTTCCTTGAATACAGCACTGGGATTCTGATCCTTGGAACATTTGTTTTCATCTACTCATAGTGAAATCAAGATTTTTCTGTCTATATATACAAATTAATATCAGTGTTATTCTATTTAACTTTCCCAACCAGAAAATTACACATTTTAAACCTTTTTAGTTGGCAGAATTAAAGTTCATAACTATAATAACTAAGCACACAAATAACTAAAGCAAACACAAATTCTAGTTTGATTAGTATTTATGTTTCTAGTAGACCTTTTGCTTACATGTATTTCATTGCTGAGAGCTACTGCCTGCTATTATCATGTTAACTCAAATTATGTTTCTGTCAGTAAAGTGAAAAAAGTTAGTGGTCAAAAGCAATAAATTAATTATTCAGTTAATAATATTATTATGGTAACTTGAAGTAGTTGTAATGCAAAGTAAAAATATAATACATTAATTATCATCTATGTATATGCTAATAGCACGTCTATATTTAACTTTCCTCTTAAGCTCATTATTATAGATCCACTGCAAGTTCAACATTCATTTATAATATAAAATATGTAAAATACACGTAAAATATCTCACAATACCATTTGTATCTGACAACTACTTTATTTTTATTCAGTTAGGCAATTAAATGTTTTATATAGAAATCACTATCTTTAGTGCAGGCTATGGAAATCTGAATTCATTGTCATATTTGTATGTGTTATCAAATCAAATATGACAGTGTCTAAACTACTTGAAGTGTATACCATCAATTCAATAGCAGCACTTTGAAGTTGGCCTTAAATCAGGTGTAGAGCTGTTAGCCAACAAAAATCTAAAATGCAAGTGAGTTGGCTTCAATAGGGGAAGAACATAAGGGATTTGGATCATCAATAAAATGTGTATCACTTTAGTAATATAAATTTAATTTGAAATATCTCACTGGCATTAAAGATTGCTGCCATCCACTCCCCAATAACTTCAAATGACTCCAAAGTACTCATATATCAATATTTTATTTACAGTGCCTTAATGAGCTAAATCTGAACACTCTGTTGTACATTGTATCCTATAAGACATATTATGCACACTTTATGGCTGTATCTCACCCCATAAACGCATACTCATGAATGATGTAAAAAAGCCCTAGCATGTTCAGCCAATGAAGAAATAATGCGTTTTACTCAAAATCTGAAATGTGATACTGAACACAAAAATACCCACAAATCCCTTTTTATGCTGTGCCAATATGATGTTCTCTGTTATCCAAAATAACCTACACCGGCCTATTCGTAATTTGGATTCTTATATCTAAATCTAACCCTGACCAGTGCTGGTTAATAGCTTCACTAACCTCATTCCTTTCCACACACAGTTTCCTCCTCTCTTTCAAACAGCACTGATAATTTAAATTTAAATCCATGCCAGCTTTCCGCTTGTGACCTGTGAATATAGACAGTATTTAGACAAGTAGCTGCAGCTGAGTTGTGATATCAAAGTATCATGCTTAGACTAATAAAATAGTCTAACATTACATACAGGCTGCACTCTGCAACACATATAAGAATGCAGTCGCCTAATTAATAAATCTGGAATAGCTAGTCTCAGTCACAGAAGTTATCATGTCTCCTTGTACAGAGCAATCCCATCCATAGTTGTAGCACTCTACTCTCTCTACACCACTGTTTTGCATACAAGACGTTCTCCTACTGTTTTCTTTCTTTTCTTTTTATCTATAATCTAAAAAAAGTAATTTTTCATAGAGTTGAGATTGCAACTCAAACATACTTATTAATTTGAATGATTCACCACTATAAATCTGGAAGTTATTTTTATAATTGATAGGGCTGAATCTATGTGGAGTAGCACCCCATATCAGTTGCATTGTCATACTTAACACTTCCCTTTTTAGAACTTACAAAGTGTATGTCACTAAATATATAACCCAAAACATGCAGCTAATAAAACAAATATTGCACTAAAATGTATAATTGAACAGTGAGAACCCATGCAGAGACTTAGGGTTATTCCGGACTGAAACATGCCCAAACCCATACAAATCTGGTTTATTACATTTGATGCACTGGGACATGGTAGTAGAACTGCATTTTATTCACGTTTACAGGCAGCTCATAGCAGTTGTTAACTATTGCGCTAAATTCATTTTTAGTTCACACACATGAAGATTTTAGCAAGACAACTGACTAGTAAACCAGTACTACCTAATGAAGCACACTTCCTATAAGTCTGTTAAAAAAGAATCTATCCACTGAATGCAAGATGTCATTTATGAAATGTTGCTGCAAAACCGGGAAGAATACAGGAACACATCTGTCATGCATTAGTAAAGTAGCCATGTTGGAGAGCTTTCAAATCACTTTCAAGCTATTTTTGAAAAATCAAACTTGTGAAAAATGGCAGAACATAATGTTTAAAGTTTTATTATATTTTTTAGTTTGCTTTTGTTTACCAAGTTTGTGCAACTGTGTTTATTCAAAAAAAAAATTTCAACAGATGCCAGAGGAGAATGGCTCTAGCATATTACAAACATTTTACGCTGACATTCAGTAGTACACATTAACAGATATTAAGTAATCTACATTAACAGTTACTCATTCATGTGTTAATTAGATTACATTCATATGCAATAAAGGCAATCGTTATGGTATAAAAGATACTTATGCATTAGCAGATATTGTACATTGAGTACCTGAAGATGTATATTAGTGAGTTTGACAAATAGATGATACATTATGTGATTAGTGCTTAGAAATTCAAATTAATTGAGGTTAGAGAATGAAGTAGTTAAGGCAGGGGTCTATACTAAAAGCTCAAAAGCCCTAGTTACCGAATAGATAAACACCAACACATATTCTGCGAACCTGGAATACACCGAACGCCCTAAACCGCAAAATTCAAAAGCTCGAACTGTCATAGTTGTCCCACCCCACTGCCTGCTACATACTACCTACCCAAACAAACTAAATAAACACATACATACACTAATCAAAACCCTACTTCTAACCCTAAACTAAACCCTACTTCTAACCCTACACTAAATCTTGCATATGCCACCATCTATGCACTTACCTTAACCCGCACTCTAACCCTAAGGTCCGTAACTATCGCACACTTACCTTAACAAGCTATACCCAAACAAAGTAAATAATCCACACACACACACACACACACACACACACACACACACACACGCGTAACAAAACCCTACATCTAACCCTGCACTAAATCTCACATAGATTACCATCTATGCACTTACCTTAACCTGCACCCTAACCCTAAGGTCCATAACTATCACACACTTACCTTATGGAGCTATACCGCAGAAGGGCCAACCATGATGATTTGACATTTCGAATTGTGCGCTTCAGGATGATCAATGTTTACGCGGTTCGATGAAGAAATGTTGGCGTTTACGTATTCGAGTAAGTGTGTCTTCTAGGATGTAATAGGGAACCTTAAGGCAGAAAATGATATTATCGTAGTTATGAGGTGAGGTATAAAGCAAGTTCAAGGACAGTTTTATACATTTGGCAATCATAAAATTTATATAAGAAGTATAGAGGTGGTGTGTGAGCAGTGTCACAAAAGCATGTATGTGGCTGGGAGATGCTAGGAAAGTGACTCAGATGTTGGTGATGACTCATTGTGAGGTATAGGACTCTGAATGAAGAGAAATGGTTTTATGATATGAAAGCTGAAGATAAGAATAGCATTTATCCAGGAAAAGCACAGGAGCAGATCTATTGATTTGATAGATGAAGTTTTAGTTGTGTTTAAAAAGTTTGCATTCTGAATGGATTTCAGTGGTAGTGGGATGTGGTTCCATAGTTTAGCTAAACTATCTGACTACAGAGAAACACCTGCAGTATTAGATGATTTAATTATATTGATTATTATTGTATTACGTAATGAAGGGCAGGTAAATTTCTGGGTTATAGACAAGTCTATTCAAATATCAGCTAATATGTATATGAACCCTTAGTGATGAGTGTTCTACAATGTGGATTTCCACATCAGCATTCCAGACTGTCCTGCAAGTGCCTCCCTGGCCACTTGCAATTGCATTGAATTCAACTTGAGATCCTTGTTTTCCTGCAACTTCAGCTTCTCAACCTTTTGAAATTAAGACAGAGGGTCAAGGAGCAACACTGGGATCTTGTTCTTGTGTCTGGGACTAGTCCATTCCCTTCCTTCTCCTTAGAATCTATTCCCACAAGAAAAGTCAGGAAGTATAGGGGCAAAGGGAAGCAAGCTGACTCACCATTGGACATTTCCACTGCAAACATAATAGAGAGGTGATATAGAATCCCTGTCATCCGTCTGAATAATGACACATTTGGGGAATATCATTAAAATGATGTAACAGAGGATTTGATACCCCACAGATGGCAGGACATCTTTACAAAGTTCCTTGCAAGAGGCTTTTTGGTCTCCCTGCCATCTTCCTGGATGGCACTCTCCTTCTGACCAAGTGGTTGCTCTAGATAATAAATGCATGAACAATGTTGACATTTGTTTTGAGAAGGATATCTTCCCTCCTCCCAAAGACTGGAGTGTATAAGTAGCACATGTAAAACTTTGTTGCAATATAAAATCAAATTATGCAATGCCTTATATGCAAAGTAGGTTACTTAAATAGAATAAATATCTCATTTGCTATTAATAAGCATCGTTAAATAATGTTTTATGTTTGGAAACTGACGTATATAAGACATTTATATTATAACATATTTCTTGCCTTGATATTCAGGTGAATGTTTCTTATTTGTAAGTTAGGGCATGTTACTAACTGAGTGTTGAAAAATGAAATTACATTAATAGCATTAAATTTAACTTACATTTTCTCCATGTTAGCATATATTGTATTTGCTCTAAATGAATCATGGTCCAGATTCCAAAAGAGTTGCTCTCACTATAAGTGATTTCCCTTGAAGTAAGTTTGCCTTATTTCTGAAGGAATTGCTGTCAGTGTAAGTGACTTACTTTTGTTTAAGGCCTCTCTATAAACAGGTTTACTATGAGGACCAGATTATAAAAAACCTAATCTCAGAGTAAGTGACTTTATTCAAGTGTTATACACTACAATAAGTCACTTGCACTGACAGCAAGGTTTTTGGAATATGGCCCTATATTTTAACAAATGCATTTTATACAATTGGAACTACAGATAAAGAAATGTTCAGTCTTGTAGGTATATTAGATTATCATAAATGATGCTTTGTTTTAGTTGTTTATTTAATGGCTAGAATTCCCTTCTCTTCTTCAATGTTTTAAAGGCATAGTCATTGTCAAATCTTATTATATTGTAATCCATTCTTAAGGGTGCTTTCCTGCAAGCTGTTTTTAAAACCGGTCCCTTGTACAAAAAAGAAAGAAATTTACGTATGAGTGATTTGAGCTTGTTGGTATAGGTTTTCTGAATACTCTGTGGGCTTTTTGTATCCCCCCAAAAATAGAATGGGAAAAAAAAAACATTCCTGATAATTGAAAACTTAGAAATCAATGTAGATAAAAAAGGTCACAATGTGTTCTTCATTTTTTTCAGGAGGATCGGAAATTGTTATATTTGTTCTCCTTTTGCTGTTTTACAAATTCTCTGTTTGATTAAGCAGCTAAGAATTTTGTTTCAACAAGAGTTCTGTGTGGTTTTCCTAGTCTTTTACTCTACTATTGATATAATTTAGTGCATTTTCTAGGTATACCTTTACAATGCCAAATCATAGTGGTGCAATTGCTTATATGAGTGAATCGTAACCATGAAAATGAAAACAGCGACAGTTGTAAATGTTCGAAAATCAGCAAATTGAAAAGCAGATTCGCTGATTTTCAAACATTAATGTAAAAAAAAATCCCCCACGCCGCCTACTTAAATATTCTAACTCTGAGATTGCACTATAGTGGGGAAAGGGACAATTTTCCGATCCCAACTATAGTGCAATCCACCCCAAAATGTTGAATGTGCAATGGGTGAATGTCACTGTGCATTCGGTCATTGCACATTCAAACCTTTTTCCATTCGGCGTTTGCAAACTGCCTTTCAGACAATTGCTGTTTGCCCATGTGCAATATGCACACATGAAGGTAAACACATTTTCTATATCCTGTATTTGGAAACTTTATGCTTCTATATTTTTCATAACTCAGGTTGTTATATGCTAGTTAAACTTGTAAGGTTTGCCAGGTTTGACTGAAAAATTTTCATGTTACAGTTAGTTCCTGTACTGATGAAGAACTTGTTGAAATTATTTTTCTTAAATAGCATATCAGACTAAGCTGGTTTTGAAGTACTTATTTATGGTACTGCTATGTTAACAGATTGAAGAAGTAATTCTGACAGAATTTTTTCAAAATTACCCAGTTTTTGTTGTTTTTTTAGACTATATTTTTACAATCCAAGTAAATTGTGAATTGCTCTACCATATTGTTTACCCTCATTTGCATTCACCATATGCTTCATAGCAATAATGTTGTTGATTTCCATCTCATTATACTTTTGTTTGCATGTAGTGCCAGCTGTGATACTTTGCAGTCTTACACGACCTTCATATGTATGTCTCTGAATTGTCCCTGGATGGCATAATGCCATTCATCATGCAATTTGCCATTTCACTTTCTGATGTTTGTTTCTCATTCACAGGGAGACTATTAACAAACTGGTTTGGTCCTTGTGTAGAATGTGTAGAATATTCTATAGGAATGAGAAGTGACCAATTGGTTCTCTGAGAGAGCAGCTGATGCATAGTATAGACTACCAAATCATATTAAAGCAAGCACCAGTTTAGATATTTTTAAGAATGGCCTGGACACTTAAAATGAGAACAACTGGTTTGCTATATTGGCAGGCTAGAAGGGCATTAATGCCCATGCTTGAAATATTTGTTTGAATATATACTACTATCTATACTACTGCCACTACCACCATGCTTCACTGTAGGGATGGTGTTCTTTTGGTGATGCCAACTGTTGTTTTTGTTCCAAACGTACCTTTTGGAATTATGACCAGAAATTTCAACGTTGGTCTCATCAGACCACAACACATTTTCCCACATGCCTTTGGGAGACTTGATGTATCATTCTGCAAATTTTACCCAGGCCATGATGTTTTTTCTGTGTAAGAAAAGGCTTCCTTCTTGCAACCCTACCCCATAGCCCAGACATATGGAGAACATGGGAGATTATTGTCACATGTAGTACACAACCAGTACTTGCCAGAAATTCCTGTAACCCCTTCAGTGTTGCTGTAGGTCTCTTGGCAGCCTCCCTGATCAGTTTTGTCTTGTCTTTTCATCAATTTTGGAGGGATGCCCAATTCTTTGCAACATCATTGTTGTCCCATATTTCTCCACTATTTGATGACTGTCTTCACTGTGTTCCATGGTATATCCAATGCTGTGGATTTTTTTGTACCCTTCTCCTGACTGATCCCTTTCAACAATGAGATCCCTTTGATGCTTTGTAAGCTCTCTGTGAACCATGGCTTTTGCTGTAGCAGGCAACTGAGTAAATGTCAGGAAAATCCTACTAGTACAGCTGAACTTTATTTGGGATTAATCAGAGTCTCTTTAATTGATGGCAGGTGTGTATCCAAAAAGACTGAATGCTGTAATTAAATCAAAAGGTGTTTCAACAAAGTATTAGTTTAAGGGTGTGCACACTTTTGCAACCAGCGTATTGTACCTTTTTTATTTTTTATATTTTTCCCCTAACAGATTTGTTTGTTTTTCAATTAAATTGTACAGGTTATAGGTCACTGTGACGACCGTGCCCTGGCCCAGCAATCAAGGAGCCTCAATCCTCACCACTAACACCAGGGAGGTTGTCGCATAGAAGAGAAAAAAAGGATAACTAATACACACAGTAAAGTACAATTTCCCTTAAGTGCACACAGAGATCACAGTCAGTCTGGGGCTGGTCGCTCCCTTGCTGACCAGGTCCCCAATAAGACTCCCCACTGGCACAGCTATAGGGTCCAGGTCTCAGCCTAGCTGGGCAAGCTAACACCTCCAGCACCCTCTCTGTCCAACCAATGCTTCATGCCCCTTCAAAGTAGCTGACACAACACACACACACTTTGAGATAAGTATTTATACAACTTCACAGACACTCCTCGGAAAGGCTGACACAGATTCTCCAGCTGTGCCCGTTGACCCAAACTATATGGTAGTAATTACTGCCTCCACCCAACTAATAATATCAACTACTAAAAGGGCATTAAAAGGGTGTCCAATTATTACTGTGCCATATTATTATTCAACGGTAGTATGACTAACATTCAAGGCTTACTTTAGAGTGGCCTATTATAATAACCTCTATAAATATACAATGTCTTCTAGAGCTTATCTCTACACAAACCAGCCACGGGTAGAAAGTTTTAAAAATATTTAATAATAAATAATTAAAACACAAGGCAAAACTACTACACCACAGATGTATCTAAGAGTTCAGAGATCACACAGAAACTTAAAATAATACAGTAGGACAGGTCTGATTTCAAAGAAAAATACCTAATTAATCTTTACTAGCTTTAACTATTCCTACAAGAAATCACAGTGCTAAAACTTACATGTGAGCACAAGGCAGAGTGCTGATAAGTTGGATGTCAAGATCAAAATGCTCTCCAGTCTCTTGTGAGAAATAGTATTTAAACATTACTAACAAACCTGTCTCTAAGGCCCACCCAAATTACATCATTTTTGACACTTAGGTTTTCCCAGTATTCATATTGCATCCTCTTAACACCTGGTGTGAGTTCTCAGGCCACAAACTCCATTATTTAGCAATCTAACACCTGCATAGAAACTTACAACAACAGAAGACATTCCACATGTATATTCTAACAGAAACTAGAGCAATAAAGCACATTCCACATTTAAATTCTGGTCATAAACTTTAGCCTTAAAACAATGGTCATGAAACCTTCATCCAGCCCACTGGAGCCAAATTCTAATATGAAAGGGTCACAACATGCTTCACTGGACCAGTAGAGTGCAATGTTGTCATATATTTAGCAGTTCCACATTTCACAATATTCTTTTACACTCAAGAAAATATGCCTGTATTTTACATTTATTATCCAGAAAACATGCCTGTATTTTACATTTATTTACAAATGCCAGAATTATATATCAAATTCTATTTGACTAGGCTGGCAGCCTTTGCCCATCTCTCCCCAGTCGTCACAGTCACATTAAATGTGGGGAAAGTTTTGAAATGAGTTATTGTGGTCTCATTTTTATATTACAAAAACCTGACATTTTAACAGGGGTTTGTTAACTTTTTATATCCACTGTATGTCAAGCTTTCATTCAATGCGTTTCGGTCTCAGATTTGAGACCAAAGTTTCTATACTAAGTAGCAAAGATCAGACTTGGAAAAACATTCCTGTTAACACATAAACTGCACCTATGATGATTTCTCCAGTGTCCACCAAAGAAATCATATCACATTGTATGATCTTGGAGACATGCTCTTCCTATCCTCCCTTAGGATGAGCACACATAGGTTTCCTGGCCAGTAGCTCAGACACCTGACTTGGTAATTGAAGGCATGACTTTGGGTCGTGTGAAGGCTGCTAGACCAGCCAGCTAGAATTTTGTAAATAATTCCATGTCATTATAAATATTAATATGATCCATAGGCTTGTCTACAAATGTAATAGAACTGTATGTTATGATTAAACTATATGTTATGTGCTGAGCTTCAAAATGTAACCATGGTGCACTCTGCTGGAAAAGAGCAGAAATGTATAAGGACTATATGCCTCTGCAAATGCATGTTTTATAGCAGAAGTTGGGACATACAGAGTAAATTTGCAAACTCTGATAAAATAAGTAAAGAGTTTTATGAGTGTGTTTACCAAAACTAAAAGACAGAATGTCTGCAGCTGGAAATTCTTTCTATTGTTTGAGACAGATATAATTATAGGTTTCAAGGGTAAAAGTATTTAACAGTTTTATGATTCCCAGTTTCAGGCAAGTTTCTAAGAGATAAGTGTCAGCTTTTAAGAGATAAGTATTCTTGACACTGAGGTGTTATATTTTAAGTTCCTGTTGGCTTGGAAACTAAGGCAGAGGTGACAAGAATGATGTAATCTGAGATGATCCAGCAGAAATGTTTTTTTAGTAATTTAAGAACTATCTCACAGAGAAAGTGTGCATTTTGTATCTTGTCTTGTATCTGAAAACATTCCACTCACTAGCACTTGTCTTTGCTCTGTAAATAAGAATTAGATCACAGTATTTCTCTTAGAGATAAATAGGACAATAGTAAGATCAGTCTAGATGTTTTCTGTATTTATATGAGGCTGTCCTGCAATGCTGTTTTAACATATTTCCTGTGATTCTGAACTCTATTGTCACTGTGTTGTTATTGAGTATTGTCTTGTGATTTTATTATTTATTATTAAATAAATTTAAACCTTTTAATTGTGGCTGGTTTTCTTTAGAGATATTTAAGCTCTTAGAATACTTGCATCTGTATTTGATGGTACTGTAGAGGCCACTCCTAAATAGCCTTAACAGTTCTGGTCACCTTTATCATTTGGATAATAGTGACATTGCACAATAGAATTGGTCACCCTTTGGGAAGGCCCTTTAGTAGCTGATAAGTAAGTAGTGGTTGGTGGCAGTAATTACTACCTTATAGTCTGTGAAGAAGGGGTCATAGCTAGTAAATCTCTACCAACCTTCCCCTGGAGTGTCTCTGTGTTTTGTATATAAATCAAATCTTAAAGTGTGTGTGTGTCAGCTACTTGGGCAGAGACAAGAAATGCTGTTTGGACAGAGAGGGTGTTGGAGGTTTTGGCTTGACCACTCGGCTGAGAGTGTAACCCTATAGCTGTGTCAGTGGGGAATCTTATTGGGGATCTGGTGAGTCAGAGAGGGAGAAACCAGCCCCTGACTGACTGTGATCTATGTGTGGTCTTAAGGGGAATTGTACTTTACTGTGTGTGCGTATTTGTCATCCTTCCAATATACACATCCCTCACTGATGTTAGTGGTGAGGATTGAGGCTCCTTGATTACTGGGCCAGTGCATGGGCATCACATATTAACTGGTGGCAGTGGTGGAAGAGCCACATCACATATTAATTGGTTGATAGTGATGAGATATCCACATCACAGGCTGTACCAGGATGTAGCCCTCTACACCACTGAGCTGGCTATAAACTGCAGATACTTTATTCCAAAACATGCCAACAATCTAAAAATATCTGACTGCTTGTTAACTGTTTGGCACAGGTTTAATGACTGCAAGTAAATAAGGAAAAAATATTGCTTAGGAAAATAACAGACTGTCTCCACAAAATCATAATAAAGTCATCCACAAAATTAATAGCTACACATTTGTAGCAAACTTTTGTTTCTTTTTTACTAGATCAAGTAGTAAAAGACTTCAACCTAGATAATCTACGAGAGTATTTTATTTTGCATCCTTAGGGCATCCTGAGAGTTCTGATCTTCTTAAGAATATTAAAAGAATTTAAAAACATACTATGTTACATTATTTTAGTTGTGCTGTATTGCAATAAAACTTTCAGTAATATGTGCAATGGTTTAAGGTCTAAATGCATATTTTAAAAAAATTAACAGTAATTGGTCTATTTTTTTCTTAAAATATACACACAAAGGTGAAAACTTATTTACAGAAGAAACTAACAGGAACAGGTCAGGCTGTCATTGTTGCCAAGTACACCCCATATGACGTATTGTAGCAGTTTATGTTGAAAATAAATTTTGTAATTTATGTAATTAGTCATAACTGTATATCTCAAAGCATTTAATGTTATGTCACATAAAAATACTTTTTCAATTGTTTCTGAGATTATGGTATTTTTTTTAGATATATAACATATTGCATATTGCATTTTGTTTCCTGCTCAGAACAGGCAGAACAGGGCCAAATTCCTAAATACATTTCAGTGTGTTTGCTCATCTTGAACTTTTAGTGAGGCCTAAATTTACTGACACTAAAACATGTTGTCATAAGACTAGAGTTCCAAAGAAAATATCCATGCTATAAAAGGCAAAAGTATGGACCACATGACTCTTTCAGATAGCAAAAGATCAGTTAGTTGTTTCAGTAGACCTTAAGAAAAATATATTTTCATGTACTTTATGTGACCAAGCACCACCAAACTAAGCTAAACTATTGTTTAGCTTGCTATCTACAACTATTATAATTCTTGCAAACTCTCTATACCAGCAAAGAATAACTAAAAGTATTTCAAAATATGACAGATAAAGGAGCCAAAGCCATCTGTCATCACAATAAATGTAATTCACTTGTAAAAGCTCTTTGTTATGGTAAATGCAATAGTAATAATATCAAAGTGTCATCACCCAAAATATAAATGTGATGTTTGAAAGAGTGCAAATTTAGAACTGTGGTTTGTACTGGTATAACTCTCAGCAGTACTTATACAGAATGTTTTATAGCTGCATCAACCCCAGCTACTTGAATTCTACTAACTTGCAGCCAGGGACTTGAGTGGCTGTAGCCCTGTCCACCCACTGCCTAACCAGGTGCTCAGAATCAAATATGAGTTTAGCAATGCAGCTGCAGCTCCATACAGATGCAAGCAGGTGCTCACACCAGAACAGGAAAATGGGGGTGCGGTTAGAATTAGGGAGGGGAAGGAGATTTGGGAGGAGGCTATTAAATTTAAGGAGGGGAGGGAGATTTTTGGTTAACAGAGTCATTGGAGGGTATTGGAAGGTTAGAGTTAGGGAGGGGAGGAGAATTTTAGGTTTAGGGAGAGTTTGTGAGATTAGTGTTAAGAAAACAAAGGGGATTTTTGGTTTAGAGAACAACAGGAAGGTGTCAGAAGGTTAGGAAGGAGATGGGGGATGTTTGGTTTTGAGAGCAATCAGTTGATTAAGGCTAGGGAGGGGATGGGATTTGCGATTTACAGAGTGATCAGCAGGTGTTAGAAGGCTTTTGTTAGGGAGTGGAGAGGGATTTTAGGTTTAGGGAGTGATCGGCAGGTGTTAGAAGGTTATGATTAGGGAAGGGAGAGGGATTTTAAGTTTAGGGAGTGATCAGCAGGTGTTGGAAGGGTATGATTAGGGAGGGGGAAGGATTTTAGGTTTAGTGAGTGATCAAGAGGTATTAGAAGGTTAGGGTTAGTGAATAGAGTGATATTTTAGGTTTGGGGAGCAATCGGGAGATTAGCTTTAGGGACTGAGTGGGAGTTTTTAGGGTTAGAGTCAGAGTTCTGGGTGGGAGAGGTATCCTTTGGATGCTACATAGGGATCGAGTTAATGGGAGTTAGTGCTCCTTGCAGCATGAGAGAATAGGAGCAGGGAAGTGTGTTGCAAGCTAATGATCTATGAACACTTGTAGTAGACCAACCTATACACCATGGTATTAATAAATGAATATTAATTATAAAGCATAGCACTGGAAAATACACCCACATTATAATTTATCAATGTATTCATCTTACTCAACCTACCCAAGTTATATTGTGTGCATACAAAAAAAACAACTTTCCATACTGACACATGACAACACTGAGTCCTATTGTTTCAGTCCAAAGTATATTTTAATAAAGCTCATATCAGCCTATAGGTTCAGAAGCAGAAGCACAACTCAACAAGTAAATAAAGTAGGATAACTGCAAAAATAGAAAAAAAGAAACTACCAGTACACGTACCCCTTGTGAAAGAAAAAATAATTTCATCAGTTGACTTTAAAAATTTAGAGTAGATAAAGGAAGAATCTGTACCTGTATTTATAGGAGTGGAGGACGTAATTTACACTTCACATTAGAGTACTGATTAAAATAATGCTGACCACAATGACTTTGCGATAGCTCATGTCAGATTCAAGGATGCCCAGAGGAAAGACAGTACACAAAGAGAATACACTAAGTAGAATTGGGGGGAATATAGTAAACCCAGAAGAGAAAACAAAGGAACAGAACAAGCCTACCTCATATTCATTGTGAAGGCTGCCAGCCTAGCTAGATAGAATTTTGTAAATAATTCTATGTCCTTGTAAATATTAATATGATCCACAGTCTTGTTTGACAAATGTAAAAAAACTGTGTTATGTTCTGAGCTTCAAAAATGTAATCACAGCGCACCCTGCTGGAAAAAGTAAAGGATTTTAGGACTGTATGTGATCTTGAGCTAGCAATTTTTTCTATTGTCCTAAGACAGCTATAATTGCTAGGTTTCACATGTAAAGTGTTTTTTATTGCTGTGGCTTCCTGGCAGGTGCAGATTACAAAGAAAATTTAATTTTAAGTTCAGTGAGCCTGGGAAACTAAGTGCCAAAAATTATGTAATCTGAAATGACTCAGCAGTAATGTGTATTATCAATTTAAGGGCTATCTCATTAAATAAGAATGGCATTTTGTATTTTGTTCTGAAGCTGACAACAACTCACCAGCACTTTGCCCTGTAAATATGATCTACATCTTAGTATTTTTCTTAGAGATAGATAGAAATAGCAAGATTAGTCTAGCTGTTTTCTATATTTATGTCAGACTGTCCTACAATGTTATTTTAAAGTATTTCCTGTGATTTCTGAGCTCTCTATTGTCACCCTTTTGAATCAATGAGTATTGTCTTATGTTTTTATTATTTCTTATTAAATATTTTAAACCTTTTAACGTGGCTGTTTTGTGTAGAGATAATTTAAGCTCTTAGGGTACTTGCATGTATTTGGTGATACTATATAAGCCACTGTAGAATAGCCTTGCTTTTCATCACACTTACTATTTGGATAACAGTAACATTACACAGTAGAATTCGACACCCTTTGGTAAGGGCCTTTATAGTAGCTGATAAGAGTATTTGGTGGCAGTAGATTAATACCTTATAGTCTGGGCAGAAGAGGGCATAGCTAATGAACCTGTGCCAGCCTTCCCCAGGAGTGTCTGTGTGTTTGTATACAAATCGAATCTCAAAGTGTGTGTGTGTCAGCTACTTGGGCAGGAACACAAAGCACTGGTTGGACAGAGAGGGTAATGGGGGTTTTGGCTTTACTACTTGGCTGAGATCTGAACCCTATAGCTGTGCCAGTGGGGAGTCTTATTAGGGATCTGGAGAGAAAGGGAGAAACCAGCCCCACACTGACTGTGATCTATGTGTGCTCTTAATGGAAATTGTAGTTTACTGTGTGTTTACTTGTTATCCTCCCAATGTGGACCCCCCTCACTGGTGCTAGTGTTGAGGACTGAGGCTCCTTGATTACTTGGCCAGTGCACAGGCATCACAGTCATAATTTGAACAAACACAGCATCATGTTTTATAGGGCATCTAAAAAGAGAAAACAGAAACCAAGCCAGTTAATAGTTCCAAGGTTTTTTGTATATTGTGAAGTTTGCACATAGCCAAAGTTTATTTGGCCATTTAGAAATGGAAAATACATAAGTTAGGATTTTAGATAAGTTGTACTGGCCTGATACTAAGAGGGATATAGAAAACCAATGCACAACTTGCCAGAATGTCAAAGGACAGCATATAGCCCAGAGTTTAAGACCTCTTTGAGACCTTTATCTATTGATAAACTCCCATTCAAAACAGTAGCAATGGATATTGTGGGTCCACTTATAAAACTAAGTATGGATCATTAGTATGTCATAGTAGTCAATGGTTATTCAACAAAGGCTTATGTGTCAGTATCCCTATAAAGAGTCAATCTAAAGTCTAAAGCAAAATAATTAACACTGCTGTTTTCTATAGTAGGAATTTTTTTGCAAAACTCTTACTTCCTAAGGCACTTAATTCCTGTCTAAAGTAATGCATGATCTTTTTCAAATTGTTTAAAGTGAAACAGCTAAGGACATGTAGAGCACTCTCAAGCAGATGAGCTAGTTATGTGTTGTAGTAAAACAGTTAAGTTTATTATAAAAGAGCACAGATCTAGATGGGAGAAACTGAGATCAACTATTTCCATGTATTATTTTTGCTATAAGAGAAATACCCCAAACAAAATTGGATTCACGCCATTTGAACAACTATATGACAGATACTTATGATGTCTGCTAGATATAGAACCACAAACTCATGTGGACAATACCCCATTAGAAGAATAAATAGGGTAACTGAGCAGTTTACAGACTTGCAGGGCCAATTAAGAACTATAATGCCTATTGTAAAAGAACATATGCAAAGAGCACAGCAAACACACAAAAATACTTGTCAAAAATAATTTAAATTAAGGAAATAAAGTACCTTAGCACCCTCTGCTGAAAACATATTTCTTTCAAAGTGACATAGAGCTTTTGAAAGTGTAGAAAAATTAAGGGAAATATAGAGTGAGACAATCAGGAATAAGTAAACCATAATACTTATATGGTGCAGAGGTAGCATTGTCACCTCACAGCAAAAAGTTCTCCAGTTCGATTCTTGGCTAGGGTGCTTTCTTTGCGGAGTCTGCATGTCCTCTCAGCGTTCATGTAGTTTTTTTCCGGGTGCTCCAGTTTCCTTCCACATCACAAAGACAGGCATCTGGAGCATTTCTCCTTGGACCTCCACCGAAAATTGGCCTTGTTCCAGTTCCCAGTAAATAAAATAAATAAATAATTATAACTATTCTGAAGCCCAAGCTTTTGCAGTACCTATCTTTGCAGAGGAAGATAAGGTTCCATCAATATGTCCCAAAGTCAAAATATACAATTCAATTTCAATGTCTTATAAACAAGAAGCAAGAAAATTTGTACTCAAGAATAAAGACATATTTTCCAGAGTGTCTGGCAGAATTCATTCAGCCCAGCACAACACAGAAAATACACCTAATGGTAAGCAAATTTAACACTGAACTGAATACCCAAAACTCAATGCCAAGCAATTAAAAAAGCAGTACAGAAAATGCTCAATCAATGAATCGTAGAAGAATCCTAGAGTAAAATATTTTCATTGCACTGGTCCTCAAGGCTGACAGATCTATAATGTTTTGCAATGACTTCAGAAAATTAAACAGCCTACCAAATTTGATTCATATTCCATGCCCTAAGTTGATGAGCTGGTTGAAACATTTGGCAAGGATAGATTTTTTTCAATTTGGATCTAACACAAGGCTACTTGCAAACTCTATTAGCCCAAGAAACTAAGAAAGAATGGCATTTCTATATCAAATGGGCTCTTTCACTGTAGAATTTTGCTTTTGTTTTTCACAGGGCAAGGAACATTTCATAGGATGATACAAACAGTTCTTAGACTCCATACCAAATATACAGCAGTCAACCGGACTGATGTAGCCATATTTTGGAAGATAGAGAAAACCATCTTCCTTAAAGTTTAAGCTATTTTAGAGTATACACAGATACACACATGGAGGCACACATGCCTTAGTGAGTTGCTCTGACCCTCAGAGACTTTTTGTGTTAAACAACAGCATAGACTTGTGTTTTATGGTCTCTTGGAAAAATTAAGATGATATCTACCTCCTGGTGAAATTGGTGCTGATTGGAGGACTTTTTTTAGTGAAGACAGTGATATTTAGGACACTTGGTTTGGAACACCTCTACCAAATGTGGCAGTCAAGGCGGATGAAGCACTTTCGGTTTCTGATGAATTGCGAGCCACCTGGTCATTCCTGGAAGCACTGAGTTAATGAATGTGACAATGATGGATGTG
>NC_056727.1:851827468-851884968 GCF_019279795.1 Protopterus annectens | reverse complement strand
GGATGTTAGTAGAAAGATCTTCACTGCCAAAGGCATATGCACAAAAGTGTCAACACTTCCAGAACCTAATAAAGACCCTACAGACCCAGACAGTTATAGGCCTATTTCTCTGTTCCAAACAAACATTAAAATATTTGCAAAGCTGCTTGCTAACCACTTAGATGTGGGGTTACCCACGTTGATTGGGGACTGTCATCAGGGATTTCTCAAGGGTTGCGCAGGTAGTACAGACTTAGGTCAGCTGTGGTTAAACATTTAAATGGGGTGCACTAAAAGGCAACTGTAGGCGGTGTTCATATTATTAGATTTCAAAAAACTATTCAACTAAGTCAACTGGGATTTTATTTGGGAATCCACAAGGTGGCTAGGATATCCAACAATTTACATTTTCTGGTTCAAATTAGTTTGCAGGTAACCCACAGCCTAGGTATGCACAAATGGAATATTGTCCAATATGTAATAATTTACATGGGTCATGCACAAAGGGTGTCTCTTATCCCTGCTCCTGTTTATTATGACAGTGTATGTGATGGACTTAAGTTTAGAGTCCCATTTTTCAAAAACACAGTACCCACGGCCAAGGATTTAATATGCCCTTATCCACTTGTTTTGCAGATGAATGTGCTGTGTAGCTTAGTGAACTGGGGACACAAACAGGACCGCTACTTGACTACTTACACTCTACTACTCATACCACTGGGCTAACAAAAAATATTACCCAGTTTGATATCTTTCCACTTATTCCTGCAATATATGGTTGGTTGAAATCTTATCCCTCATTCCTGTTAAAATTGGTAACCAAATGCATATTTTTGGGGTGCAGATGTCACTTTAAGCAGTGCAGATTGGTTGATCTGAATACCCTTCCAGTGCTGCAACATATTAAGGATAAGCAAGCACATCATTCTATGGTCAGAGTCCTCTTTTCTGAAAGCTTTGTTCCAGATAAAATGTACATTGCTCCCAAAATTATTTTTACTTTATGGCATAAAGCATATGCCATTTGGACAAAAATCATACCTCCCTCCCAGAAACTAATATCAAACATTTGTGGCAAGGTAAACCCCCAAATATTGATAGGAAAAGAATAGTTATCCATAAAACAATGGGAGGGTTTGGAATGCCAGACTTAAATTGCATATGGCATCTCCGCGCTAGGTAATTACTTTGAGCGAGCTCAGGCTGACCCCCCATAGTTTGGCCTTCAATGAAACTATGCCCAGATAAGCTGAATAGAGTGGTTACAATGCCATTTTATAAAGTCTGGGACCCAAGGCTCATGGAGAAATGGCTAGTCATCAGAAGATGGTCTAAATCTTATTATCCAGACAAGGCCACCATGCACATTCCATTCTGAATTCATCCCTTGACCACTTGTGCCAATTGCCCCTTGTTGTGATTACAGTGGATTAAAACTGGGATAGCATATGTAGCAGATGTCTGGGACAAGCCTAGAAAGTCCTTTCTTTCATTTACTGCTTGAAAAACTGATTACAAGATAGCCAGCCTCATGTGGTGGCGATACCTTCAGCTTAGGGCAGTCAACTTAGACTGGGGTAGGTTGGATCAAAGTAATGTGTGGTATACAGCTACAATAACACCCCCCCCCCCCAGTCTGGAAGCCATCTTAGTATAAGTCTCTGTTTAAGAAGGTGGTATTCACTCCTTCTCCAGATCTGTCTGTGGATGACCTCAGATGTAAATGGAATAGCTGGGGTGGGTGTTGAGATCCCAGATAATGACTGGAGGTACTGCTTGGACAGTCTCAGTCACTCCCATTTACCCACTGTGGCAACATTTGTCCCTACCAAAGTGTTTCACTGTTGGGAGTTACTCAAGACTTTTGAATAGAAGACAACAGAATTTGAAGCTGCTTTGTTGATGAGGTATTAGGAATGATGCTCATCACTATCATCCATTATGGTCCTGCTTTGCAGTACGCCTGCTATGGTCTTGCATAATCAACATAAAAAAAATGGTCTCA
Source organism: Protopterus annectens (assembly GCF_019279795.1). Classification (NCBI taxonomy): domain Eukaryota; kingdom Metazoa; phylum Chordata; order Ceratodontiformes; family Protopteridae; genus Protopterus; species Protopterus annectens. Next base: position 851,882,984 of record NC_056727.1, on the reverse strand, counting down.
CAGTTAATCCTACAGATAACAATGCATTTATTTTTAGTGCTTTAGGATGCTGCATTGGTAAAACTCAGATGACAATTACTTTATGGATTTGGATTCATAAGGTTATTAGTAGCCTGACAACACTGATTTTTCAGCATTGTAAGTTAATTCCAAAAGATAGTATGTTACTTTAACAAACTAAGTTAGAATCTTAAGAAATAGTCCAACACTCATTTAGACATGGCATGGTGGAACCATTGGTGGTCATTATTTATTTTTTATTGAATAAAAATGAAAGAATGACAACAGTGTGACATTATATGTTTTTTGTTGAGGTACAAATTTGGTATGTAACTTCATTCAGTTCATAACAGCTATCAGTTATTTGATTAACTATTTGTAATGTTGCATTTTGAAAAAAATAATAATAATAAAGTTTAACCTATTCTACATTCTCTGTGTCAAGTGTGGTTGACTGCTTAAGCAGCAAAGTGCAACTTAGTGTTGGCAGAAGCGCTTTACTTGGTCTATATAATACTGTAACAGATTATAAAGTCATAAACCCAGAAACCCAAAGCAGTACAAAACTGACCCATGTCAAGCACTAAGAAACAGGTTAAAGCTTTTTTTAGACCTGACTATATATTATATATTTTTTCTTAATGGTCATACTATTGTTTAACCCTTGACTACCTGACCAAGGTTAGGGTTTCTTTGATTTTTAAGTGGGCAGCTGAAGCAGAACAAATCTTCAGGCAACTAAAAGATGTGCTATGTTCAGAAGCAATACTACTAGCTGCAGATTTTTCCAAGCAACTCATATAACATAGAGATAACTCTGACATAGGCATAAGCGCAGTCTTGTCTCATAATACAAACAAAGTATATAGTATGAAATATAATTCAGACATAGATATCAGTAAGATAAAATACCTTTCCATGAAATGGGCCCAGCTTTCCCACAGTCATAGTTATTGGGTAGGGAATTTGTATTAATAACTGACCATGCTCCCCTACAAATGTTCTACCATCAGAAGGATTGGAACCCAAAATTATCCAATAGGCTTTGACCATCTAGCCTTGGTGTTTTAAAATTCAGTATTGTCCAGCCAGCAGTCACTTGAATAAGGGCTTATATCCCTTCTGACAGTTTTCAATTAGGTGTTTTTTTCCCTCAGGAAGGGTCATGTGACATGATGACTGCTGAGCTTGGGAATACAATGCATATTGTGGTCTTGTATCTGCTATTTATACACAAGATGGGATTATCTTCATCAGGAGGTATATTATAAAATGGAAATACTGAATTTCTGTGTCCAACGTAGCAGACAAAGCAGACAGCATGCAAAATACAAAGTTTCTAAGTTTGAAACAGAAAAACAAGCCAGGCAGAGGGAAATACAAAGTTTCTAAGTTTGAAGCGACAGAGAAATTCAAAGACAGGCAGTTGTTCTTAACAACTAATAAAGATCAGACCTCTCTAGGAGTATATCATGGCCACTACATTATGATGGAGACAAATTCCTGACCTCTTGTCTAGACATGGCTCTGAAGAGGAGTCCTGAGGGAGTTAACATGTGAAGCATGATGACAGTCTGGAAATTGTCATTAAAACCTTAAAAAGGATTAACAGCTGTTGTCTTGCAAAGGAAAATATGTACCTTTACCTATCAGCTATACATAGACAACCTTAGGCACCAGTGAACCCTGCAGACTCCTGGGTCTCCCTGGTCCTGGAGGGCCCCAACCACAGAAATGTATCTTATTTTGATATTTTGTATCATGTCTTTCAACCAACAAAAGTTACCAAAGCAATCCTGTGTACTTAATAAACTAGGTGGGTAATAATAACTCATATTTATACCTCCTTTGAAATTTAAAGATATCTCTGGTTATAGTAGCAGTGTTTTGTCAAGTAACAGGCTTCATAATTCCATTAAATATTTCACCACCAACATATTGCCCTTAATTTAGCTAAATTCTGCTGGTGGACATTGTCTACAAAAACTAACATCATAGCCAGCTTTAGTTGTATGCAATACCATGGCTGTGAGGGGTCTAATCATCCCTGACTGTGTGGGAGCCCCACAACAAAAGCTGCTGCTGGTTGGGAAAAATGAGGAGAGAAAAAAATGTATTCATTTTCCAGTTACGTTCTTTAACCAAAATTAGATTTTGGTATGACCGCTTTAGGATAAAGCTGATAATCAGTGAATGCACATATACAAGGTACGCACTTGAGATATGCAGCCCAGTGTGACTGATCTCACTGCATAACTTGCATTTTAAGAAGTGCTGATGATTCTGATCTTCAGAGATGGTTTTCTTTTCCAGAGAGTTTTATGAATACTGGCAGAACACCAGGTACTATAGATCTCAACTTCTTTGCTCAAGAATATTTGGTCACAGCCAAAAATAATAGCAACATAAAGGCCCAAAATCAGGAGCACTTTTTAAATATTACATTAATTTACTTTTCAAAAGTTAAGAGAGTACATTTAGCATCAGCTTGTATTTTTGGAACAATAAAAAGTATGGAACTATGATATATGGATTTTCTGATTGTAACTAATCATGATTAATTTACTAGTAAATCAAACTTTTTTAAGAGAGATAGAGCAAAACTATGAAACAAAATCAGGGAAAGTAATACATCTGCTTTACTCTGCAATGAAGTAAATAAAGGTGACTTACCCTGCTGCTACAGATTGTCAGCTGCTAAATAACAGTCACTGTTGTGATGTGGCTGTACCAGTGTTGCATGTTGTACTGCTATTTGATGAAATCACTGCAAAAATTTAAATTGCTATTGTGACGACCCTCCACTGATCCAGTAATCAAGGAGCCTCAATCCTCACAAGTGGGGAACATACACTGGGAGTATTACAAGTACATACAGTATTTCCAGATGTAGCTCTCTCCATCAAGTGCAATTTACCTTAAGAACACACAGAGACCAAAGTCAGTCTGCAACTGGTTTCTTTCATTCTCTTGATCCCCAATAAGAATCCCCACTGGCACAGCTATAAAGTTGAGATCTCAGCTGAATGACCAAGCCAAGACCTCCAGCACCCTCTTTGTCCCACAAGTGCTTCATGTCCCTGTCCAAGTAGCTGACACACAGAGTTGTTGAGATATGATATATGCATACACAAACACCTGGAAAAGGCTAACACATGTTTATTAGCTATGCACCTTTCTGCTCAGACTATAAGGTAGTTTTTATTGAAACCAGTCACGTGTGCAAACTACTTTAAGGCCCTTAACAAAGGGTGTCCAATCTTACTGTGTAACATTAATATTCACACAAATGGTAGTTTGACCAAGAGCAAGGCTATTAGGAGTGGCCCACACAGAGTCACCAAATAAATATGCAAGTACCCTCAAAACTTAAATATCTCTACACAGATCAGACACAATGAAAGGTTTAAATATATCTAATAATAAATAATAAAAGAACAACACAATACTAAATATATATATATATATATATATATATATATATATATATATATATATATATATATATATATATATTCGCAGTGACATCCGTGCGCAAAATCACAGGAAATATTTAAAACAACATTGCAGGATAGCCTCAAATAAATAAAGAAAAATATCTAAACTAAGCTTCATTATATTCCCGACTGAATCTAAGAGAATTACTATAATCTAAAAACTTACTAATACAGCAAGGCAGATGTGATGAATGGATCTTCTAGCTGTTGTCGGGTCCAAGACAGAATACAGAATGCTCTGTCTCACTAAGAGACTTCTCAAATTAATATTTCAAATATTACTGCTGGGATAACTTGCAGAATGACATCATTTCTTGTCATCTGACTGCTAGCTCCCAAGCCAAACAACCATTGATGAAGCTGGCAGTATTTAGCATCTAGCTGTAAAAATATACAGACAAGGGCTTCTCCTTCCAACTCTGGCAAATGTTGGAAGTCATAAAACAATTGCATTCCTTCATGCTTTTAAGACTAGTAATTACTTTACCCTAAAGACAATACAGAAAGTTTCCTAGTACAGACATTGCGTCTCTTGCTGTACTGAAAACTGAACAATACCATCATTTATCGCCTAGCCATAAAGTAATTTAATTTCAGTTATTTTTCTGAAATTAACCTCCTGTATTCCAGTTTCCACTGTTAAAATATATGCATTTAAACAGTTACAATAGTGCATGTACATTTTTGTTCTCTTCTAGTAGAGCAAACTCTGGCTACATTTCAAACAGCACTCTGCAAATACCCTTTTCAACACACTCATCTGTGGAAGCAGTTTGATTTACACGACATACAGTTCTAATACATTTATAACACAACCGTCTTGTATACATCATTTCGATATTCACCAGTGACATATAATTATTTACAAAATTACAGTTAGTTGGGCTAGCAGTATCTCCTTTCATCACCCCCCCCCCTTTGAAGACTCAAGCTAGTTTTTAAGTGGCCATTGAGAAACATTACTTGAGAGGGATGAGTCTATCTGGGAATGTGTTACCCCATTCCCTGTCATGAGATTCCAGCTGCCTTGGCATTGCTGACCCCAGTACATGACTGCACTGTCCTATCATATGCCTGCAATCCTAGCTTCTACCATAGTAATTTGGGATTTTGCTGGCTGGCTCCCTGTAGCCATAAATCCCCTTTCAGACTCCTCCTGCCTTTTACTGCAACAACTTAGCACAAGGGCCTCCATATCATGGTAAGGTTTCATGATGTTAACATGGTAAAGTGTGTGCCCTGCCTCCTGCCTAGCAGTTCTACTATGTGGTTAACATCACTGACCTTCTTTACCACTTTGAAGGGTCCCTTCAAAGCTGCCTGCAGCTTGATTTGTCTTTCAAGAATGAGAACCATCATTTTCTGCCCCACAGCATACTCTCTTGCTCGATAATTCCTGTCATACCAGAACTTTTTCTGCTATTGGGTTTCTGCCAGTTTCTCCTGGGCCATGCCTATGAGTTCCCTGAGCCTTGTCCTAAGGCTAAGGACATATGTCACAACAAACTCCTTGTGGGATTCACACTCACCGTCCCACTCATCACGAATAAAATCTAGAGGTCCCATCATCCTATGCCCATACAGCAATTCAAAGGGTGAAAAAAATGTGGATTCCTGTGGCAGTTCTCTGTACGCAAACAACAGATGGAGCAAATAGTTGTCTCTCTCCCTCTTAATCTGATCTGCAAATCCCTGTAGCATGGGCTTTAGTGTAGAGTTTAACCTTTTCACAAGGCCATTAGTCAGAGGATGGTAGGTGGTGTTCCATAGGTGCTTCACTCCACAATACTTCCACACAAGTCACCAGATCTGACATGAAATTGGCACCTCTCTCAGTCAGTACTTCTTTTGGGAATCCTGCTTTGCAGAAAATCTCTAAGAAAGTATTTGCCACCTTTTCTACCCCGATGTAGGAGACAGCTACTGCCACAGGGTATCTGGTAGCACAATCTACTACCATTAGGATATACTTCTTCCCTGTGGAACTTGGTGTGCTCAGAGGCCCCACAATATCCATAGCTACCCTCTGAAATGGCTTCTTAATCACAGGCAAAGTCATCAAAGGAGCTTTCACCTTGTCTCGTACCTTGCCTACCTTTTGGCACTGCTTGTAGGTCCTGCAGTACCCTGTTACATCCCTGGAAATCCCAGGCCAATAAAAACTCTGCATAATACATTTCTTTGTACTCTTTATACGCATATGACCTGCAAAGGGAATGTCATGGGCTATTGCTAGAAGTGCCTGACAGCAGGTTCTGGGGACTACCAACTGCTGTATTACCCCACCCTCTAGCCCTCCCTAAGGGGTCCACTCTTTATACAGAAAACCTTTGTGCCAGTATACAAATGTTCCCTTTCCTTCAGAATTAGGCGCCTGCCTTGCTACCTCCCTCAAGCCTTGTAATGTAGGATCTGAGAGCTGAGCCTGTCTCAACTCTCTCTTTGTAACCCTTCTCAGCTCACCTTCCACAGGAAGTCTGGTATCCTGTGACAGCTGTGCCTCACTATCAGCCTGGGTACTACTACTCACCTCTGCCTTTGTAGTCACTCTCTCCAAGGGAACATCAGTACCCACAAGCAGCTGTGGCTTACCTTCAGTCTCACTGCTACAGTGTAGCTCCCTCCCTGAAGTGACCACCTCACCAGTCCTAGCTGCAAGTGTGCAGTCTGTCTGGGTCTATCCCAGGCTACCAGACCCACATGCTTGTCGCTAAGCCTGATTGCATGCAACTACACGAGCACATGGTACTGCATTATCAAAATTATTCCTTATCAGGACATCTGCAGGAACATCCTCAAACACACCTACTTGCTTGCTTCCTTTTCTACCCTCCCAGTCAAGGTGAACCCTAGCCAAAGGTATTTGGAATGGGGTCCCTCCTAAAGATCTTACTGGAGTTGACTGCCCAAGCAAGTAGTGCTCCTTTTTAACTGTTGCAGGCTTCACAATGGTTAGGTCAGAGGCTTTATGTCTCTTAGAAGTGGCCTGTTTCACATCTACTAAGATAGGATAAAACCTCTTGTAGTAGTTTGGTACCCTTGTTGTCTCCAGACAGCTTACTGCTAGCATTCTGTTATTCCCACTTACTGGCTCCCACATGCTAGCATTCTGTTATTCCCACTTACTGGCTCCCACACCTTTTCTTCCCCACCTTGCCTGCATGGACATCTATATGCTACACGGCCCCACTGGTTACATTTAAACATCTATTCTTTGATCCTGGCCATGTACCTGAACTGGTGGCTTCCCCTGTTATGGGCGGACCTTGTTGGGGTGGTTTAGGCTGCCCACCATGTGTCTCCTTAGACCCATATGCAGCACTGGGTATCCTTTTCCTGTGCAGTGATGCCCCGCTTGCTAGGTCTTGGTCTTCTTTTTTCCCCAACTCATCTGCGGTATTGCATTGCCTATCTGCCAACCAGATTCCATGTCCTCAGGCAAAGTGCTAAGGGCTTGCTCCCTTACCAAAAGTTCTGCCAGCCTTTTAAAGTGGTGATTTGGCACCCACTCATCTATCTATGAAAATAAGTGCTTAGCTCAGCAATATATTCACACACATTTTCATCTGCCTTGAGTCAATGCTCATGAACCTTTTTCCTATAAGCTTCAGGTATTAACTTTAAACACTCTAATAAACAATTTTTAATGGCCTTATAATTTAAGAAATGAGTATCAGACAATTTAGAAACAGCTGTTACATCTTTATCATGGAATAAGGAGGTCAGGAAATGTACCCAGAGCCCTGTATCAACATTAAACTATTTGCATACCCTTTCAAACATATGAATATAACTAGCAAAATTATCACCCTCTGTAAATTGTGAAAGAAATTTAGTGACCTTTATTGCTTCTGGGGTTCAGTTATTCCCTTCCCCATTACCTCCATCACCCTGGTGAAGAGTCATCCTCTCCTTTTCATGTTGCCTCTGTCTCTTATTTTCTTCATCTTATAGACATCTCAGTCTACCTTCTGCTTCTAATTCCATTTGTTTCTCCTGCCACAGTCTCTCTGCTGATTCTAGTTGCAAACATTCGACCTCCAGTTCGTCTCTTTAGCTCCATATGAAATTTTTAAGTTCTCTGAGGCAAAGTTGAACTGTTCATTTTCTGAGAGTTCTACATCCCAAAGGCTAGTCAGGTCATCCTCCTGGTTGCTGGTCTGTGATGCAGCTGTGGCTAAGGCTGCAATCATTTCTACTTTAGTCAGGTTGGCATGTATCAGTCATTTGGCTTGGCCCATCTCAGCCAACTGGCTCCTTGTCAGCTTGCCATAATCCTCTGCTGACGTCTTTGCCTGTGCCCCCTGAATTACTAAACTAACAACACATAAATAAAACTATTGTGATATGAAAGTCTGGATGTCTGCAATGTGGCTTCTTGAGAGTAAAAACACTTTCTTTAGTGACCACTGTTTACAGGTTACAGGAGTTCAATATCCACACCACTGAATCACAGTGTATGTTGTGGTGATCCCACCACTTCCAGCCAATATGTGATGTAGATATCCCACCACTGCTCACCAATATGTGACAACCCTCCACGGGACCAGTAATCAAGGTGCCTCAATCCTCACCACTGGCACCAATGGGCAAAGTACACAGGGGGCATGAGAAGTACACACACACAGTACTTCCAGATGCAACTCTTTGCATCAAGTGCAATTTCCCTTAAGAGCACACAGAGATCACAGTCAGTCTGGGGCTTTTTTCTAACTCTTTCTCCAGATCCCCAATAAGACTCCCTACTGGCACAGCTATAGAGTTGAGATCGCAACTGAGTGACCAAGCCAGACTTCCATCAACTTCTCTGTCCAACCAGTGCTTCATAGTCCTGCCCAAGTAGCTGACACTAACACTCTTTGAGGTTTGATTTATACACACACACAAACACATGGGAAAGACTGGTACAGTTTTTCGAGCTATGCCCCCTTATGCCCAGACTATAAGGTACTTTTTACTCCATCAGTCACTCCTGCCAGCTAGCTTAATGCCCTTAACAAAGGGCATCCAATCCTACTGTGTAACATTAATATTCACAGAAATGATAGTTTGATCAAGAGCAAGGCTATTAGAAGTGGCCCACACAGTGTTCCCAAATAAATATGCACGTACCCTCAAAACTTAAATATCTCTACAAAGATCAGCCATAATGAAAGATTTAAATATATTTAATAATAAATAATAAAAGAACAAGACAGTTCTATATATATATATTTATATATATATATATATATATATATATATATATATATATATATATATATATATATTCACAGAGACATCAGAGTCTATATTTAAAACAACATTGCAGGACAGTCTCAAATAAATAAAGAAAATATCTAAACTAAGCTTCAATATATTCCTGACTGAATCTAAGGGAATTACTATAATCTAAGAAATTACTAATACAGCAAGGTAGATGTGGTGAATGGATCTTCTAGCTGTTGTCAAGTCCAAGACAGACTAAGAGACTTCTCAAATTAATATCTCAAATATTACTGCTGGGTAACTTGTATAATAATAGTCAATGGCACGCATGCTACACCACAACCATGGAGCAAGGGTTGCTAAGGGTCTGTGACAGTGTTCTGCATGGTAACTAGGAATTAGTAGTCAATGCCATGCAAATGAGTCAAGTAATACTGAATCGCAAAATCCCCGCCGGCATAAGGATGTACCACACAGCGTAGTGGTACAACACCAAGGTGTGACCTGGATGTAAACATAACATCAAGAGGGGGGTGTGTCACCATAGCTGTAAGCACATTGGAGCATTGCTAATCCAGGTTGCCTATTGCTAAGCAAAGCCACAGGATAGGGTTGTGGAAGTAGCCATAGCTTTGCTTAGCTGAGAGCACACAAGATATCTGAAAGTGTATGTGAACGTGGATGAAAACGCGCTCGACACCCAGTAAACTGTTGTGCGCAGCGTGCACCATAGCTGAAACAGGAAGGTTATGGGAAGACAATAAGGAAATGCTGCAGCATGGTAATTGGAGTACAAATGAGTAATTAACACCTAGGAACTCACAGTGGGTCATTGACAACAGCTAACAAGCCTGCTAGCAGCAACCTGCAGAACAGGAAAGGGGAGGTGCCGTATTGCAAAGAAAAGAGAACTGTCACAGCAGAACAAAGCAAACTTGCTGTAGATCAGCTACAAAACACATTTCACAACACAATCCTGGGTTGTGAAAGTACAAAACAAGAAAGCAGGCAACTGGATGCATGCCTGACAATGGGAAGGGAATCGGGTTGAAAAGTGAAGTAAAGGGCAATAGATGAATCATGGCAGCCAAGCGTAAGTCAACACCAAAGGCCCCACAATAGCAGGACCTGTTGTAAAACCCATAATTAAGATACCCTGCAGCTGGAATTGCACATACACACCCAATTACACCAGAATCATCCATTGCACAATAGTATAAGGTGTGAAAGCCCCACACACACACTTGTGTATTTCCAGCCACTCTGGACCATTGGTATATACAGATGGGGAACTTTTAACATGTACATGTTAGGGGCTGCCATAGCTTTGATTCACCAGCATGTGTTGGAGACTGACGGTGGTGTGGAGGATGATGCTGACAACCATTCTCAGGCACCAGAGGAGGAGAAAAGTGTTCAGACCCAGGGTAACCTACCAGGGGCTACATGATCCGGAGATAGTAGAGCATTACAGGGTGGACAGGGACACCATATAGCAACTTGAGCTGTGCCAGCCATGCCTTAGAGCCAGAAATAACAGAGGGGAACCCATCCCAGGGACACAAAGGTATGTATAAGCTTGAGAATACTAGCCACGGGTACCTTTCAAAGGCTAACTGGGGATATCATGGGGATCTCACAGGCATCAGCATCCAGGGTACTCCACCAGTTCCTGGATGCCATGTGGTAACATGGCATCCAGTTCCTGGATGCCATGTTACCACATGCCAATGAGCACATATACTTCCCCCGAATGCAGGAGGAGTTGGCCAGCAATATGCATCTCTTCCACCATGTGACAGACTACCTGGAGGTACTGGGTGCAATAGACTGCACACACATACACATCAAGACACCACCCGGTGAGCAGGGTAGGCACTACATAAACAACAAGGGATACCCCTCCATCAACTGCCAGGTCGTGTGCAATGCCCAGGGCATTATCATGGATGTGTGTGCTGGCAGCCTTGGAAGCTATCATGTCTCCCACATCTGGCATGCCTCACAGCTGTATCAGGTATTTGCCAGGGGGGGCCATCCCATATGGCCACCTGGTGGGGGATGCTGGCCATGCACTGGAACTGTGGATGATGACTCCCATCAGAAATGCACACACAGCCACGCAAGAACACCATAATGAGGCACAGGCAGAAACCAGAATCATCATAGAGTGCGTGTTTGGGATGCTGAAATCACGGTTCTGTTGCTTGGACATATCTGGTGGAACCTTGCAGTACTCTCCAGGCACGTGTGCCCACATCTTCATAGTATGTGCCATGCTACACAATATGATCCTATGGAAACAGCTGCAGCATTGACTGAATGGTGAAGGCCCTCACAGCCAACCACCATTGTGAAGGGCCCCACAGGCACAGAGGGACTCAGACCATGAACTCCCTGTGCCAGCCCCAGTAGGCAAATGGAGGCATGCCCAGTATGCCCATGCCTTGGCAAAGAGGGAATGTATAGCACACACACTGACAGTATAGGCACTTATGGACTGGCACCCTTCTCCACCTGCACACACAGCAAACATGGATGGCACACACACACACACACACACACACACACACACACACACACACACACGACCACCTGTAAATTGTCATGTATAGGTGGCCTACTGTGTGCATCCTACATAGGCAGCCCTCAACTATTGTACACACAACTGCAATTGGCACAAGGTAAGTCAATACCTGAACAGTAAATTAAGCTATCAGCATGTGTCCATACTGTATGTATAGGTTCATAGATAGGTACATGCCTAACTGCCCGAGGCCAGTCATGAGCATAGCCAAAAAGTGTCTGCTGTCACCACCCAATTGATTAACTAACTGTCCCTCTGTAGAGCAGAGCCAATTGCAGGATCTCTGGGGTGTATCCACTGTTCCCCACCCACTCTACAAGGATTCCCTGGAATGTTAGTGAGGGGCTTTGTATAATGTAATCAGGGATGTAGTTCCAAATAATGGGGAGTTCCTGTGACAGGAATCTGTCACTCCAGCATCTTCCAATTATGGTTGTGGCAAGGTGTAGCTCATTACAGTGTGTGCTCATTGTGACATGGATGCCCATAGGTGGAGCATATCCATTAAGCCTGACTTGGACATGGCTTTGTTGGCCAGGAAATATCATCCCTGAGTAAAAGAGATGCCAGTGAGTAACGCATGAGTTTATGCAGTCTGGCAGCATAGGATACATCTGAGGGCATTATCCCTCTATGCGAGGTATGTTCATGGCCCTTCCAGCTGTCAGATGTGTCTTCTGAGGTACATCCAAAATGGGTTATCATACTCGATGATGCGATTGATGATTGATGAGTAAAGGGGCACAATAACCTAAGTTAGTTTAGATGTGAGCCCTTAAGTAATCTGATGGCCTACATAGATGGATGTCCTAACTACTTCGCACATATGACTGTCAAAGGAGAGATCACTATGTAATGTAGTCCCCACATACCCATTACATTGTCTGAATTATACTGTCTGCCACTCATGTGTTAACATGTGTGTGTGTAGTTTCCCAAAATGGAATGACCATGCAGTATGTGGCCTTTAGCTGGAGGCCATCATTCTGACACCCTGTGTTGGTCTATGTGAGGCCCCTTGAAGGACGTCTCCGACAGCTGGACTGTCAGTTATGGCTCCCAGTCTGCAGTAATCACCAAACACGGCCTGCTGTAGTCCACCTGTGTTAGCCCGTACCTCTAAGAAGTATATGGCAAACAGTAGGGGTCCCAGGACTGAGTCCTGTGGGACACCAGTTGTGACTGGTCAAGAGTTGGACCTGGAGGCTGCTAGGCTTTCCATGTGGGTTCTGTGTGTAAGCCTGTTGGCAAGCCAACTTGTGATGTATGGGTGTATGTACTGACTGGTGAGTGTAGAAATAATACCTGAGTGGGGAATGGTGTCAAAACCCTTGCCGAGGTCCAGGTAGTATGTGTGAACTACCACACCCCACACCTAAAGTCTAGGTGGCTGTAAGATGTCAAGCTGGTTCAGTAGGCATGATCTGCATTCAGTCAAGGTGACCTGGGTTGGGTCAAGTGTCTGGAGGTTACCATTGTCTATGTTCATGAGTGCCATGAGGATGCGCTCCATAGCCGTGCAGATCAGGCAACTCAGGCCTATGGGGTAGTAGTTACTATGGTCAGTTGTGTCACCACCTTGGTGGAGTGTAATAGCTGTCGCCATGCACCAGTGAATGGCCATGTAGCCTGTGTAGAGGCTGATGGTGAATAGCTAAATTAGGCGGGGGGCCACTTTGTCTTGAAGTGTCTGCAGGATGCAGTCTGGGACACCATCTGCCTCCATTGACACTCTGTCATGCCATTTGAAAGGGCCATTACCACCTGTATGTCACAGATGTCTGGGATACTGTACGTTTTGGGTATTGTTGTGGGCCCAGTAGGGGGTGAAGCTTGCTCTGAATGTATCATCAAGTGTGTTGGTGATATCAGTAGGGTCAGTATATTCAGTGCAATATTGCACCAGCACAGTGCAAATCTGTGTGTTACTGCTTACATTCTTGACATAGCCAAAGAAGCCTTTGTGGTCATATTCCGAATCCATGCCTATTTACCTGTGGATGTCAGCCTTGGATGATTACATGAGTAACATAAGTATCTTGCTAACACTGGTCACGAATGTCTGCATGTTTTGGGATTTGCTATTGTTCTGGCCTACTGTACTACTTCTGTTGTATAGCCTGTATAATGCAGGGGTTCACCAGATTGGTGTCTTTGTGTAGGAGTAGCTAGTCCTGGTTTACCATTGATGGCAAGACCCATACATCATTGTAGGTGCTTATAGAGTGCATTCGTAATTCTGTCTGTATCTTGAGCAGTGTCATCCCTGTGCGTGGGGGCTGTGAACCCTCCCACCTCTGTCATTATTACTGTGGATTTAGCTGTAGGAAAGGTATTCACTGTGCGTTCCTTGTGTGGGGGAGATGGTTGGGAGTAGAAATCATCAGTGAATAGTTCATGGTCAGATCTAAACAGTGACCGGTTTACCTCTGCTGTAGTGAACCTGTTGCACATGTCAGTGATTACCACTTCTAGTATGTTTTCACCTCTCATTATTCCATCTACCAACTAATACAGGCCATGTGAGGTGATAAATCCCAGGAAGTGCTGGGCCTAGAAGTGAATACTCGAGTAGGTTATCCAGTTAAGTGTAGGGTAGCCTACATTGATCAATAACAGTGTGTCTGGTAGGACTGTCATGTTTACCACTGTCTCCAGATAGTTGTAGTGGTACTCCTGGGTCATGGACGGTTATCTGTAGCAGCTCACAGTTTGCATTGCAGTTGTGGCTGATGTTAGCTGCAAATGGATGATCACAGAGGTATCATGCTGCCCCTTTAACTTGGAGGTGTAGGTATCCTCGATGAATATGGATACACCCCCTCCATGTCTGTGCCAGTCCATGTACAGTGGCTGAAATGTGTGTTATGGGTTGTCATCTGGCAGTGCCAGTGTGCTCACAGGAGCCTTATACAGGTCCCAGTCACAGAACAGATGTAGATGTTGTCCATACCGAGGGGTGCTGTGAGTGCATACATGTTGTGAGTACTACCCCTGATGTTGAGTTGCCTAACCCTCATTGGTTCCGCTATTGTGCAGTTCATAGAGGTGAGATCCACCTCTGAGACCTGCTTAAAAACGGCACCATGGGTACAAAAATAGCCTTGGCCAGCATTCCAAAGCCTTAGGCTGACACATGCAAGTTGGTATGGCATTGTTGCAGGCATGTATCCCATCTGTGCTTGTGTCCCATCTTTCCTGTAGGTAACCTACTGGTAAGCAATACAAAGTCTGAAACCTATACATGTCCACTAGCTTCCAAGATAGGCTTTTGCTGTGATTATGTATCAGTAGTCTGTATGCTATTGCTGTACTTAACTGTTGTCTGACTACATGGTGAATGTACACTGTATATTGTGATCAGAAAACTCTGTATAATCACATATGATGTTGGAGATGGCCTGCACTGTAGAGGTTCACAGATAGGTAGTAGGCTATCTGCCCAAGGGCATTTAGAAGCATAGCTACAGTGTGGTGGCTTTACCTGCACCATTGATGAAGTAACTGAGCCTCTGTTAAGTATAGCCAATGAAGTGATTCCAGACAGAGTTGCTGGAAGCTGTTGAAGACTGGTGTGCTGTAGGGTGATAGGGGCACATAGTGATCTCAAAAGGGCATGTTAACATGACAAACCAACAGAATTCAATTTCCCCAATGGGTCTTGCAGCTGTAGAACTGGATTCGCTCTCCCACACCCTGGCTGTATGTTTCTGGGACACATGATCCCAGGGGTGTATATACTGTTGGCCGGTCACACATCAAGGTTTCCTCTGAAGTGTGTCAGTGAGTGGCTATGCCAAATGTAGTTAGGATGTTAATGTATAGTCTCCCAATTCATGTGTTATGTTGTTATTGTGAGAAGCTCACTTGGTGTGGGTGGCTCCACCTGTTGTGTAGCCAAGCTTACACATAGGATTCATGGACATAGGAAATAGGCAGAAGGAAAATCAATGTTAATAGTTTAATGACTGCAGCATTTGCATAATATCTGTGCAGTCCTGGTTCAAATCCCAATAAAGTCAGAGATGATTTACATGTTACATAGTATACCTTAACCACAGCTTTCATATATAGGTAGTATTCCATAGAAGAATTAACATTTGGAACACACAGCCGCTGAAATGTGCATTAATCACCCTTGCACTACCATGCCTGCTCTGAGAGGTAAAATTACCACTGCCAGGATTAGAACACGCAGCCATGTACACAATCTTCACAATAACCTACCCCTAAGCTACCTGAGATGTACCAATGACAGTTGTGTATACTGACAGGTTAAAACAAAAAGGTAGGAATGTGTGGAAATAGGACAAACCAGCATGCACCCAATGAAAGGTCTATGCTCTATATATATATATATATATATATATATATATATATATATATATATATATATATATATATATAGATATATATATATATATAGATATATGTAGAGACAGAGAGAGAGAGAGAGAGAGAGAGAGAGATATATGTCAATATATGGGGATATACATATATATGTAGATATATAGATAGGTTAACAACATCCACATAACCATGGAGGTACATATAAATGGAATACCTACCAAATACCGACTGCTTGACATACTGACACGCATAATCACGAGGCTTAAAGTCCGAAATACCACAGTACCAAAACACCAGAAGCATGAGGTTTAGAATCCCGATGTTAAGGGACATTTAGTCAGTGTTTCAGGTGTTGCGGTTCAGGTAGGTTACTGTGTGTAATTGTGTTTCCGAGGGCTGTAGTGTGTGTCAGTGTGTGCTCTGAGTGTGGTGTGTGTTCCTGGGGGACTGTAATGTGTGGGTGTGGGTTTGCTTTGTGCGTCTGTTTGCGCGATCTAGGAGGTAGAATATGAAAGTAGGGGTGGTGTGGGGGATGCAGACACCCACATGGGGGGTGTAGGGGGGCTTGCCCACCTGCTCATACGTAGTGTAGGATGGTATGTTTGGATGTGGTGGGTAGCAATGTGTCTGTGTGTGCGTGTGTGTGTTCCATGTTTGTGTTACTGCCGCGAGTTACTGTTGCTGTCGTTAATGTGGGGTATGGGAGTTTGGACCTGGTACTGTGAGCGTCAGAATTGTGTGGTTTCGGGATTCCGTAGGTATCCCGTATACAGCGGTTGAAGTGTTCATATATGAATATAACATGGACAATAGCAATCACACATTCCGCCATAATCAAACTTTATGAACAAAGGATATGGAGAGTATATGCCTATACACTATTACAAATATGTGCTATGGACATAGGTTCATAGGTTCTTAGGTTCATACTAGGCTATCTGCCCTAGGGCATTTATAAGCCTAGCCAGAGTTGTGTGGCTTTCACCACCCCTTAGGTTGAAGAATACTATACCCATTAGTTTGCCGTGCCTCTGTCCAGCAGTGATACAGAGATGATCCCCGGGGTAAACCTACGATCTCCCATCCACTGGTCAAGATTCCTCTTGAACAAAGCCAGCGAGGTGCTCTGTCTCACATGGACCGGGATTCTGTTCCACAGCATAGGGAGTCTCTGGGTGATGAATCTGTCCCTCCAGCACGTCCTATTTATATCCGTGTTGAGGTTTAAGTCTCTTGCTCTTGTGGCTCTGGTGGATTTGGATTTTTTGAGGTGGAGCATGTCCATTAATTCCGGGTTGGGTTAGACATGGCCTTGTATGTCAGGCACAGGTCACCTCTGAGCAGATGGTATGCGACTGAATAGAGCTGGAGTTTCTTCAGTCCGGCAGCATATGGCATATTTTTGAGCCCCTTTATCCTTTTGGTGAGGAACTTTTGGGGTCTTTCCAATTGCTGCAGGTGTCGGGTAAGATACATTCCGAATGGGGCATTGTACTCAATCATTGGTCTGATAAGTGAAGAGTACAGGGGAACAATGACCTCCCTTGATCTGGATGTGAATCCCTTCATAATCAGGTGGGCAATGTAGAAGGTCCTCCTAACCACTTTGGCAATGTGAGTGTCAAAAGAAAGGTTACTGTCAACTTGGGTCCCCAGGTCCCTGATAACCTCATCTGTGCTTAATGTATTGCCACCTATGTGGTAACTTGGAGTTACCTTGTTTTTACCAAAGGGTATGACTATACATTTTTTGGCATTTAGCTTAAGGCCATGGCTCTGGCACCAGTTATCCGTTTCTATGAGACCTCTCTGAAGGATATCTGTGTCTGATGGATTTTTAACTATGACGTCCAGTTTGCAGTCATCTGCAAACTTTGTCAGCCACAATCCTCCTATGTTTGCCTGCCCTTCTGAAAAGTAGATGCCGAACAAGAGGGGGCCCAGGACTGAGCCCTGTGGGACACCACTTGTGACCAGCTTGGAGTCTGACATGGCACCAGCAACTCTAACCCTGTGGGTTCTGTCCTTGAGCCAGTTTGCAACCCATCTTGTGACATATGGGTTTACATTTAAGCTGGTGAGCTTTTCTATGATACCCGAGTGGGGTATTGTGTCGAAAGCTTTTGCAAGGTCAAGGTAGGCTGTGTGAACTGCCTTACCCTCATCAATAGCCTTGGTGACTGTTTCAAAAAAGTCGACCAAGTTCAAGAGGCATGATCTGCCCTTGACAAAGCCGAATTGGGTAGGATCCAATGTCTGTAGATCCCCTATGTCTTTATTTATGAGTTCCATTATGATCCTCTCCATAGCTTTGCAGACCAGGCTTGTTAAGCTTATGGGGCGGTAATTACCAGGGTCCGTAGAAGCACCACCTTTGTGGAGTGGGACCACAGTTGCAGTATGCCACTCTTTGGGTACGTATCCTGTGGTAAGGCTAAGATGAAACAGCAGCCTTATGTGTGGGTTTAGTTCCTCATTGAGTTCGTGTAGCACACAGCCGGGGACACCATCCGGTCCCATTGATGCTGTGTTTTTAGCTTTAGAGAGAGCAGCTCTCACCTGGGCATTTGAGATGATTGGTAGGCTACACTCTGCTGGGATAGATATTTCTCCTTTTGGGGGGGAGGGAGGGGAGAAATTTTCACTGAACCTGTCTGCCAGTATGTTTGCAATGTCTGTGGGTTCAGTGATTTTTGTATCATTTTGGACTAATTCTGAGCATATCTGGGAGTTTCCACCCATATTTCTAACATACTAAAGAAGGCCTTATGATTGTCTTTTGAGTCCTTGGCGATTTTTCTCTCAAAGTTGGCCTTGGATGATTTTATGAGTGATCGTAGTTTTTTACTAGTATTGATCAGAGATGTCCTCCCTTTTAGGGATTTTCCTCTATCTTGTAGTAGCTTTCTCCTCTTGTTGTAAAGTTTGTTTATGGCTGGGGTCCACCAGATCGGGCGCTTGCCTTTGGTGGAAAGGGTCTTGATTTTATTTGGGATTGCTTGATCCATGCAATCCTGGAGGTGCTCATGGAAAGCATTTGTAAGGGATTTAGCAGCGTGGGTTGTGGTTTCCAATGGCTCAGGGGCCTTGAAGGATACCACACCAGTCTTAAGAAGTGTGAAGTTGGCTTTTGAGAAGGTCTTCACTGTGGTCTTTTTTGTTGGGGGTGGGGCCGGGGTGTGGATCTCCAGTGAGATTAGTTTATGGTCTGATCTCACCAATGAGGGATATACTTCCGGTGTGGAGCATTTTGTCCCCATGTTTGTGATGATCAGGTCTAGTATATTTTCACCTCTTGTGGGAATGGTGACAAGTTGTTCCATAGCATTTGAGTTTATGAACTCCAGGAACCTTTGGGCTAGGGTATTGGGGCTTGAGTAATGTTCCCAGTCTATGTTTGGGTAGTTGAAGTCACCCAATATGATGGTGTTTGGAGAAACATTTATACTCTCCAGTGTCTTCAGGAAGGCTGTGTGGGGTTCCTGAGTTTGAGAGGGTGGCCTGTAACATGCTACAAACTGTAGAGCAGTTTTGCCTATGGTTAATTGCACCTGAATGGTCTCTGATGCTTCGTGAGTTGCCACCAGCCTGGAGGTGTGGGTATCCTTGATGAATATGGATACACCCCCTCCTTTTGTGGTACGGTCCGGGTTTTGGGGCGAACGCATGATATGAGGTAAAACCTGATAGTGCGGGTGCTCTCAGGAGCCTTGAACCAGGTTTCAGTCACAGCACAGACATTGATGTTCTCCATACTGAGGAGGGCTTCGAGGGCGTGAATCTTGAGATTTAGACTTCTGGCATTGAGCAGCATTACCCTTAGTTTTTTTCCATTATTGTTTTCTAGGGTGGGTTTAGAATTTGAGCCTTGTCTAAAAAAGGCACTATGGGGGTGGCAAGAGCCTTTGCCAATATCCGAAACCCAGGGTGACAGGTGCAAGCCATCCCTTGAAGCAGCGTGGCTTGTCAAGCATGTCATTCCAGGCAGACAGACATTGGATCCCCTTAGAATGACACCAGAAATTAAGCCAATTATTAAAACTGATCATTTTGTCTCTGTATTGTGGCATCATTCTTGGTGAAGGTAGGATACTGCTCAGGGTCAGGGTCATACCAGCCTGGGCTACATAATCTGAGAGCTCCTTTATGTCTCTTTTCATGTAGTCCAGGAGGTAAGCCTCAGGTCATTCACACCAGCATGGACAATGACTGAGTCATACTTGTACTTGCTGTGGAGTGACCTGAGTGCTTGTGTTATGTGGCGGATTCTAGCACCCGACAGGCAGCTTACTGTGACCCTCTCCTTGTTCAGTCTGGTGAGTGGGACGTCAGTGTGTCTGACTATGGAGTCACCATGACAAGTGTGTCTGGCATTGTGTTTGGCCTTAAGGGCTGTGACTGATTTGCACACTGACTTTGTGATCTATGTGTTGCTTGTGTTATGTCATGAGGTGGCAGTTGTTTGGGTGTCTGCTTTGGAGGCCTCTGCTGTTTTGGTAGATTTTTGATCAGTGCCTCCGAGTATGTCTTTGTGTGTTTATGTGTTTGATTTGTAGTTGTGATAGTTCTATGTGAGACTGGGTTTATGGTGTGTGTTTACCTTCTCCTCCTGTCTGGTTTTGCCAGTCCTGAGTTGAGAGAGCTCAGCCTCCAGTTTGGCTATATAGTTGCATCTCTCGCATGTGTTTGTGTTTTTTGGGAGGAAGAGAGGGTTGTCTGTGTACATGAGGCAATTATAACATTGCCTCAATATTCCCAGATTCACCAGCTGAGCAGGAGAGGACGCTAGCAACTGACCCTTTGACATGCTAGAAGAAATGAAAAAGTTTGCTGTGTAACTGAGTCAGAAAGGACCTATAGGGAAGTGGGTACTCAAGGGGGTTTTAAGCTACTGAAGTACTTTGTATAATATAGAAGTGCTTTACCTAACTAAAAAATGCTTTAGAAACAAGTGCTGAGCTTTACAGATAGAGAATAGACTGTTTAGATTACAAGTAGAGCAGTTCTATGGGAAAAAATGAAGAGCAGACTTTACGGAGCCAGAAATAGTTTAACATTGTTTAACCGGCGCTGCCCGATGGTGCTCTAGTGGCAACTCCACGCTAAATGCAGAAAAGGCAATAAGTCAGTAGTACAGGCTAGCACACTTTAGTGGGCAGCCAAACAATTAAATTAAACAGCAAACAAACACTTTTCGACTTGAATTAGATTAATTTCGACTTAAATGTACTTTTAAGTGCAGATAATAAAAAATGCAGTAAATAACTATGAAAACAGTTAAAGCTTGCTCTAGGTAAGCAGTAGAAGGTAAAACAAATATAAAAAACAGCAGGATACTTAATCAGGAAAGCAGTCACTTTTTTCAGTTCTCTGTAGCCAGGAAGACTCAACAGGACCACGTGGAGCTGTGTCTGAGCAATATGGCTTCAAAAAAATGCCAGAGGCGGATTTTAACCAGGGAACTTCAAAGAGCTAGAAATGGTCCAAAATGACCAATTACTACAGCTTCTTGTGCTGAGGTCACTTCCCTCAAGGACAGGTAGGCTATTCAAGGCTCCCCACTCCCACTGGTGAGCTAAGAAACTTCCTGCTATCCAAGTAAGGCAATGGACAACACAGGAACTACAACACAGCCCAGGATACAGCAAGGCCTGTAAACTGGTCTAACTAGTTTAGGAGAGGCAGGAAAACAAGGAATATTTTTTTGTTTTTTATTTGTTTTTAAATAGAAACACACAGAAATGCAGAAAAGGCAATAAGTCAGTAGTACAGGCTAGCACACTTTAGTGGGCAGCCAAACAATTAAATTAAACAGCAAACAAACACTTTTCGACTTGAATTAGACTAATTTCGACTAAAATGTACTTTTAAGTGCAGATAATAAAAATGCAGTAAATAACTATGAAAACAGTTAAAGCTTGCTCTGGGTAAGCAGTAGAAGGTAAAACAAATATAAAAAACAGCAGGATACTTAATCAGGAAAGCAGTCGCTTTTTTTTAGTTCTCTGTAGCCAGGAAGACTCAACAGGACCACGTGGAGCTGTGTCTGAGCAATATGGCTTCAAAAAAATGCCAGAGGCAGATTTTAACCAGGGAACTTCAAAAGAGCTAGAAATGGTCCAAAATGACCAATTACTACAGCTTCTTGTTCTGAGGTCACTTCCCTCAAGGACAGGTAGGCTATTCAAGGCTCCCCACTCCCACTGGTGAGCTAAGAACCTTCCTTCTATCCAAGTAAGGCAATGAACAACACAGGAACTACAACACAGCCCAGGATACAGCAAGGCCTGTAAACTGGTCTAACTAGTTTAGGAGAGGCAGGAAAACAAGGAATATTTTTTTTTTTTGTTTTTAAATAGAAACACACAGAAATGCAGAAAAGGCAATAAGTCAGTAGTACAGGCTAGCACACTTTAGTGGGCAGCCAAACAATTAAATTAAACAGCAAACAAACACTTTTCGACATGAATTAGACTAATTTCGACTAAAATGTAATTTTAAGTGCAGATAATAAAAAATGCAGTAAATAACTATGAAAACAGTTAAAGCTTGCTCTAGGTAAGCAGTAGAAGGTAAAACAAATATAAAAAAACAGCAGGATACTTAATCAGGAAAGCAGTCACTTTTTTCAGTTCTCTGTAGCCAGGAAGACTCAACAGGACCACGTGGAGCTGTGTCTGAGCCAATGATATGGTTACCACCTGTCCTACTTTGCGAGGGACAGTCCCTCTTTGGGCAGTTGTGTCCTGACCAAAATATTAAACATGGCAAATGTCCTGAGATTGTAGGACATAATTATGTCCCATATGTAATGTAATAGTTGCATACAATAGTTCTTTCTGTATCCAAAATACCTAAATGTTACAATAAACAGGATAAGCAACTAAACTGCTACAAGAATAAGCTTATATTTAGGCCAAAAAAGGAAAGTTCTATCCCTTGTACTGACTGTGGGTTTGTGTCGGCCTGTAAAATCTGATGTGTGTCCCGAAAATGTCCCACTATGGCCATTTGAAAAGGTGGCAACCCTAGCCAAAGAGGGTCAGTCACCAACACAACTCCAATGACTGCAAATACCTATGACGGAAATACACAGCTTTCATGTAGCAACACTTTGTTACATTCCGATATATTGCCAAAAGTATTCAAAGACTAACATCACCTGCATGCTATACAGGAACCAATTAACAGTGCCTTAAAGAATCAGCCTGCAATTACCATAGTATTAGTCCACTAAAAGATAGGTGTTCAAGTAGGGAAGGAACCCTCACGCACATATCGATTATGTATAAAAGCAGTTCCTACACACGTGCATCTGCTATGTACACGCACCATCACCCTCACACCCAAACAAATTACAATACAAACTGTAATAACATCACAAATCATTCACTCACTGTACAACATCTGCAGAAGCCTTAACATACCTTGTCAGAGACACACTAACATGGCCCTATGTGAAATAGTTTCTGTTATACAATGGAACAGCTGCTGATGTTACAGGGTTTGTTTGCACTAATCCCGTTTCAGAGGGTTATATGTACACCGGGAAGTGTTATCAATTACTGATTAACAGCACAGTATGATACACATGTACACCAAACCAAGGATGTCTGGTGAGCACACTGTAAACCACCTAACAGTTCATGCATAGCCATACAGCCTTGAGCTGCCCAAACATCCTTGCCAGACTGAAACATCTGCAGAAGTATCAGGTACGAACAAACCCTGCATAAGTAGCAATGTTCTGAAATATAACAGCTGTACTCACATGTAGAACAACATCTTCTAGCCATTACACACAATCTACGGGAGTCATGAAGCTAATATATTTCTGTCTGTCTCCATGTAACTGTTGAAATACATCACAAACAACACATCCAGGCCGTCTTCCTTGAAAGTAAGACAAACGGACAACGGCCAAGTGGAGTACTCAATTATACACCACTGTTGCCATGGTATTGGCTAATGGAGTAGCTGCACAGCTGATGTGCATCTAATTAACTACTTTGGAACACCAATTGGTGGTCAGGATAGCACATGTTACCGATATTTAACTATAAAAGGATGGCTTATCACACATTCAAACCGTCTCTATATACCAGCAAAATGTTACAAAGAAGATTGAAACACAAACTGGAAAGGATTGAATTTACAGTCAACGACACCTCGGTTACTAATAAAGTATGTAGAACACTTAGTATGTCTGTGTATGTAGTACCTGTTCTGTAATATTTAAAGTGTACGCAATCCATATAGTGGAAACAGTTATCTTGTAGTGATGTTATTGTTGAGCATAGTAATGCTTGTAGTATTTATGTGTGTACTGCTGTAGGTCACAAGGCAAACACTGCATATACCTCAAGGGATGCTATATAAGGGCTTTGAACCCAAATATTCCTCACCAGCCACTGTCGTTGGCAGTGCTGGTCCAACAAGTATGTGCTATAACAGGGGATAGTATATGTTGATATATTGTAACAGTACGCATATGTATGGGTGTATTACTGAGAATAACATGTCGAAGGTTGGCCCACTGTGCAATTATGATTTGCATTGTGGGATATTGTGCCAATAACTGTGTAATGTACAGTACTGTAGGCAGATATGTATTACAAGTTACATAGCATTACTGTTATGTTAGGCAAACATTAGTTATGTCTATTGGCATTTACAATACACAATAACAGGATACATATGACTTGTAGTCACCCGGCAGTTTATCAGCATGATAGCAAAGTAAAATGGAAGAGCTACTTAACTATCCATGCACATAAGACATGTAATAATTTATTTATTTATTTATTTATTTATTTTACATTTGTTTACCGGGATAGTCTGACTGGATACATGTCCATTTTCAGCAGAGGCCTGGGGAGAAAAGCTCTACAAAAACAAACTTACACAGAGTACACAGAAGTTAGCAAACAATTATAAAAACAAAGTGATAATATACAATGGGGTAGCAGTGTTCCCTAGTAGGGACTCACAATTGTCATGGACAGACAATTAAAAGTAAGAGACATCAGATTGGAAGTAGAGCTTGGTGATGTAGTTACAAGTTATGATAATTGCAGAATATGCTTTTAGTTTATAACTTAATCAGGGTTGGTACATGGGCATAGCCAATTCACTTTGAGATACTGTTTGAGGTTTTTTTTGAAGAGACTTTTGGAGGATTGTAGGGTTATATAGTTTGGAAACAAATTTCAGGTTTTGCCAATGAAGTTGGCGAACAGGGATTCACCAGCAGATTTATTAGCTTTGTGGGTTTAGACCAGTAGTTTATCAGCTGACCATATGGATCTTAGATTGCTATATGGCTTAATAATATTTTTAAGTGAGGGGGTATCCTCAGGGTGGCACAAAATTTTGTGCACTATTAAGAGTTGATTGAATTGAATTAAGCTGGGCAGTTCTAGCCACTCTAGTTGTTTAAGGTTCTGGCAGTGGCGGGTTCTATAGGTGGAGCCAGTGGCAAATCTGGCAATATGATTGTAGCTATGGGACAGCTTACCTAGTTTGGATTTGTTGAGGTTTGAGAGTACAGGTGAGGCATATAAGAGAGTAGAGAGTAGGTGTCATCGGGCAATTGCAGTCCTAGCCAGTGGGGTTAAAATGTCTTGTTTCTATACAGTGATCCAAGCTTCTTATTGATGATCTGTATGGTTTTGTTGACCTGTAGGTCAAATTTGAGATTATTGTCTAATAAGTGCAAAGGTAGGTACTAGGCTGTCTGCCCAAGGGTATTTATAAGCATAGCTAGAGTGTGTTGGCTTCTGCCACCCCTTAGCTTAGTTCCCTGTACCTCTGAAAGGCAGAGCCATTAGTTCCCTGTGCCTCTGTCCAGCAGAGCCACTGCAGTGATCCCCGGGGTACATGTCTGTTTCCTATCCACCCATCAAGGTTTCCCTTGAAGAGTGGTAGTGATGGGCCCTGCCTGATGTACATTGGAATCATGTTCCAAAGCATGGGGAGTCTTCGGGTCAGGAATCTATCCATCCAGTACATCCTTGTCATCATTGTGGTTAAGTGTATATCCGTAGAGCATGTGGCTCTCAGGGGCTTCTGTTTAGGTGGAGCATATCCAGCAATACTGGGTTGGACATGGGTCTTGTATGTCAAGCAAAGACCACCTGTGAGTATGTGGTATGCAACTGAGAACAGCTGGAGTTTCTTAGGTTGGGCTGCATAGGTCATCTGTTTGAGGTCAGTAATCCTCTTGGTGTGGTACTGTTGTGGTCTTCTAAGCTGTTGCAGTTGTCTTGTAATGTACATCCCAAATGGGGTGTTGTATTCTTTAATGGATCAAATAAGTCATGAGTAGAGAGGCACAATGGCCTCCTTTGTTCTGGATGTGAACCCATTAGAGATTAGGTGGGTCACGTAGAAGGATATTCTAACCACCTTGTCATTATGGGTATCGAAGGAGAGATTGCTATCTACTGGAGTTCCCAGATCCCTTATTACCTTTTCTGTATGTAGGGGACTAGCACCTATGTGGTAGTCCGCGGGTAATTAGTTACATCCAAAGGGGATGACTATGCACTTTTTGGCATTCAGCTTGAGGCCATGATATTGACACCAGGTATGCGTCACAGTGCGACCCTTCCGGAGAGTGTCTGTATTAACTGGGGAAACAATTATGCCCCCTAGATTGCAGTTGTCTGCAAACCTTTTCAGCCAAAGCCCTCCTGTGTTTGCCTGTACATCAGAGAAGTATATACCAAACATGAGGGGTCCTAGGACTGAGCCCTGGGGGCTGACACTTGTAACTGGTATACAGTTGGACCTAGGGTATGCAACTCCCACTGTGTGGGTTCTGTCTGTGTGCTACTTTGCAAACCATCACATAATGTAGGGGTTAATGTTCAGGTGAATGGGTATGTCGATAATACCAGAATGGGGAATGGTGTTGAAAGCCTTTGAGAGATCAAGGTAGGCTCTGTGGACCTCCTTACCCTCATCTAATCCCTTGGTAACTGTCTCTAAGAAGTCCACCAGGTTTAGGAGGCATGGTCTGCCCTTAACAAAGCCAAACTGGGAGGGGTCAAAGGTTTGGTGGTACCCAATGTCTCTGTGACTGAGATCCATGATGATGTGCACCATAGCCTTGCAGACCAGGCTAGTCAGGCCTACAGAGCAATAGGTCCCGTGGTCCATTGTGGCGCCACCTTTGTGGAGTGGGATAACTGTTGCTGTGTGCCATTCAGGGGGCACAAAGCCCAATGCGAGGCTATTATTGAACATGGTGTGTAGGTGGGGTGCCAGTATGTTCTGAAGTTCGTGTAAAACGCAGCCTGGGATGTTGTCCGGTCCCATGGATGCTGTGATATTGGCTTTAGAGTGTGCAGCTTTTACATGCATAGTTGTGATTACAGGGACTCTGCACTCTTCCTGTATAGATATGGGCCCTTTAGGGGGTGAGAGGGGGGAAATGTAGCACTGAACCTATCTGCCAGGATGCTGGCAATATCAGTTGGTTCTGTAATGTTCGTGCCTTTGTGGTTTAACTCAGAGCAGATCTGGGTGTTGACATTGAGATATTTGACATAGGTATATAATGCTTTTTGGTTGTCATTGGAATTAGTGGTGGTTTTGTTTCCGTAGCTAGCTTTGGAGGATCTTATAAGGGATCTCACCTTCTTACTGAGGCTGACCAGGGAGCTCCTCCATGCATGGGGTCATACTCCCTTTTGCAACAGTGTCTTCCTTTTGTTGTACAGTTTGTTTATGGCAGGAGACCACAAGATTGGCTTCCTTAATTAGTAGTATAGCGTCTTGGTTCTGTTTGGGATAGCATGATAGAGTACATTTGTGTAGGATTCAGCAGTTGTAACTGTATTGTCCATCTGCATGGGTGTCATGAAGTTCACTACATCTGTCTTAAGAAGCATGAAGTTGGCTTTGTAGGCATATTATACTGTGATTCCCTTAATGGGGGGTGGGGGCGGGATGTGGATATCAAGGGTGTTCAGCTTATGGTCGGATCGGACCAACGAGGAGTTGACTTCAGGTGTGGAACACCGGTCACTCATGTTGGTAATGCCTAGGTCTAGGATATTGGTGCCCCTGGTGGGTGTGTGGATTAGTTGATCCAGGACATTGGTGTTTATGAATTCCAGAAAGCATTGAGCTAATGAGCTGGTAAATGAGTAGTTTTCCCAGTTAATGGTGGGGTAGATTCAGTGAGACTATGTGATGAGTGTGGGGTGGTACGAACGTTTACTTTCTCCACATGACTGTCATGACTGCTTAGTTGGTGAGAGCTTTACCTCTAGTTTGGCTAGATAAGTGCATCTCTCACAGGTTGTAGTTGAGTAGTAGGCGGAGAGGGTTATCTGTGTACATGAGGCAATGTCTACATTGCCTCAAGATGTCCAGATTCATCAGATAGACAGGAGAGAATACTGGCAGCTGACCCTTGGACATGCCTGAATATAAAACTAATTTCCCCTAGATAAGTGAAGAAAATGAGTACAAGAGCTATTTTAGTCTAAGCAAGTGAGAAAAGTATGTACAAAACCTGTTTACCTCTAGGTAATGAGGAAGATTGAGTGCTATAGTAATTAGTAGCTTACGTAGTGCTTACAAGTTCTGAACAAGTGCTGAGCATGAATAAGCAATCCAGATAGGGTCTTGGATAACATAAACACACTGTCCCCCGAACAGGCGCACAATCATATATCCATGTACACCACAGAGCCCCTGTACCCACAACTATGCAAGTACAAGCTGCGCTCAGGCTGCATGGGACCTGTCCACATCCCAGGTTGTATCATACACATATGGCAAAACAAGTTGCTCTCCACATACACATTGTGTAAAACATAGCTTCTTGTCAGGCTGTGTACACACTGTATGGTGCACACCAACAGGTGTCACAACCCACAAAAGGGGAGACACCACTGATAATAGGAAGTATTGCACTACTACCCTGCTGTGTCGGGTCTGAAAGGCCATGAACCTTGATCAAATTATTTGATGTCAGCAGTACAGATGTTGATGACAGTAAGGTTGATTTCACACTGCATATCATAAACTTGCCAGGTCATAGGACATCATCACCCATACTGTGTTCCACCTACACTCAGTTTACTAGATGTACATTCCTATGTCACAGGAGTGTTTTGCAATGGGACTGCTGGCAGAACCACTACAGAAGGTGTCTGAATAATACATGCACATCACACAGGTGCCAGCTACAAAGACAGGTTTAATTAATTGTACTTTCCCTCATTGTAGTCCATACCACATAGACTAAGAGAAGTCATCTGCCTATTGAAGTATGCAAATGACTATGACCTAGGAGCAATAGCCGAGTCAGAGTGTTGTGGACAACATACAGAAGGGGCTTTGTAGGTGAGGTGTGTGTGACATACGGCCACAATCTGACAGCTACATATTGCATTGTCACCCCTATGTTAATAACCTTGTACCCATGAACTACCACCTAGGCAGCGGTCAACATAATGGACACTGTGTGTAAGGGATGCAGCTGGGCAGTTGACTTTCCTGTGATAGTTACGTCACCACATCTGTCAGGTAGTCGTATGTGGCAACCCTAATCATGACAGGGTGCCATCCATGAATATAGAGATCATTGTCCAGCCATACACAACACTCAAGTGACCCATATCAGATCACATATTTCCTTTAAGGGGTATTGACCATGTTCAGATAGCCTACACCAGCCTTCCCATTCCCCATCTCCGCTATGTAGCATGATGCATACCCTGAATAAATCCATGTCCAACCTAGTGATGTTGGACATGCTACACGTACACATCCTGATCTCAAACACATACTTCATGGACATCCACCTTCCTAGTACTAGGAACACCACATGCTGGACAGATCCTTGTCCCATACACTTTACATAGTCCTGCTGTACTATGCATTTATGTCCAGCAAAGCTGCACATCACCCCCCTTTCAGACATGGTGTGATGTCCGCATGGTAAATGTATCATTAACCCTGTGGATCAGTTATGTGGCACTGCTCCACCTGGCCCCAGAGACCCACCTGTCAGATATAGCTAGGTAGCCTTTCATACTAGATTTATACATGGCACAGGGCATATAGCCTACTAGTTGACTTTGACTGTACATGCTATAGTTGATATCCATCCCTGCAAATACCATCTAGCTAACCAGTGTCCCATGTGTATCACATGTGCAACACAGGTGATACATGGCAGGATGTTGAATTGCTGTACAGTGCCATGTAGATGTATCTGGCAGAACACATATATGTAAAACCTTCCATGAGCAAGTTTGCAGGGTCACTGTTCATGTCTGTTAAGGCAGTGTAAGTCTTTATATGTGACATATACACAGCATCAAGGTCGACTGCATTAATGTGGACACATCTAGCCATGTGCTGATAGGTAGGAACACCAGTACAGGCAAACAGACATGCCCACATCAAGACAGCATCCACATGGAGTCTGAACAATGTAATCAGGTGACACACACACACATATATGGTGATAATATCCACTCACCATTGAGTGTCACATGTGTGTGACACAAACATATCAGTGGTGTCAGTGTCATGTAGATTTGCAAAGACAACTATTTAATCATAATAAATGTGATACACATGTATTTTCTGCTGTAGCTCTGTATGTCTCTGTGAGTTACTGTGACCTGTCTCCATCATTATGTCTTCCAGGTATGCCACATGCAAGGCTACCCCCTTATACCCGTTTGGAGGATGAGGCTCTCATCCCATACCTACATGACAATCATGATATCCTGTTCAGCCATGTGCCACAGAATGCACAGGAGCGGGATACCCTGTGAATGGAACTTTGCAGGAGCATTAATGATGTGGGTGGCCACAACCTCACATACCAGCAGGTGTGCAGACACTATACAGACCTCATTAGATGGGCGAAACAGCATGCGAATGCAATCGCCAGGGAACAAGGTGCAACAGGTGGTGGACCACCAACCTAGCCCCCACTCACACGTACCAAGGAGCTAATTGCCAACCTGGGGACACCTGCAGAACAACATCCACAAGCCTTAGCCGATATTGTGGAGGTGGGTGTCTCTCAACCACCGAGCCTGGAGTTGCTTGGTAAGTCACTACTGCACCTATAACAACTATATTACATATAGTTGCATGTGTCACTGTACAATATGTAATGTAACATCATATGCAAGGCATGTATACACACATGTCACATACTATAGCATGCTACTCTGTGTATGCACACATATGCATACACCATAGTATAGTCTAATGTACTGGTGTATGTGTTAACATGCACATTGCACCTTGTAGCTATCATACAGGTGTGGATAATGCTCATACTGCTGTGTTACTCCTATTTAGGTACCTCTGGCATTCCGCTGTGACAGCAGCCCATTGCAAGTGAGACTGTTATTATTTATCAGGCATCTTAATGCACAGATCTATCTGCCATGTGGCCATTTACCACATGTACACATAATGTATGGTCCTGTCACAATATACAGGTTGGACCTGCAATGCATCACAATGGCTACCCATGTGCAACACTTGCAAACTGTGTGAATCACCAACATGAATCCTCACAAACTGTCATTGCCAGATGTGTGGACAGCTGTGCATACAATGGTGGAGGTGCTGTTCACTGTAGGGACATGTACTACAGATCAGAACTACACATGTGGGGAATACAAACAGTACTAAACAGTGAGCTGGATCATAGCCCTGATATGAATGTTACATGATGTGATATGCTATCTTGACATGTCCATGACATCTAATGGCCTGGCTGCAACACTGCCTAACTATCCTTTAAAAATATCCCACATACCAAACATACCACCCTTTGTCTGCATAACCCTGTCGTCAGTGGAGCATATGACATCTATGGGTGTATGTCATGTGGGACACCACAGACATGTGAAATAGATGCCTGTCACAATAATTTGGCCAACACATGCACACACATGGCCATTGAGGATGGCCAGAGACATGAAGCAACACACACAGTAAACATGATGTGCTTGTGTGTATACCCTGTCGTACAATGGCTACACATGGTCCAACTATGGCCTTTGTGTAATGGTTATATTGCAGATGTGGAAAACTAGACTTCCTACAGGCCTGTGCACATCTTGTGTAGGCGTGACATCAATCCACCACATAAGATGTGTTGAACATCTTGAGTGTGTCACGACATGACAGCAGTCACTTGTACAGTATCCACATCAGCCCACAGATACAGTACATTCCCCTTGCTGGTGTTGGACATCAATGTCATCCTTGCTCCTCGTGTGTGTGTGTGTGTGTGTGTGTGTGTGTGTGTGTGTGTGTGTGTGTGTGTGTGTGGTACACAGATGTCATGTGGGACATGGTGTACCAACGAGTTTGCCATGTCTGGCTATAGTTGCCAGGCAGCAGCAATATGGTTGCAGATGTGCAGGGGTGATATCCATGTACACTTCAGTGACCTGTGTCACACATTCCACATCATGGTTTAGAGTGTATGCACCTCAGTGACGTGGATCACATTTCACAGTATATATGTATTGTATCTGAACACAGTCATGGCTATGAACTGTGTCTGTAACTCACACTGTATAGCAATAGAGATGCCTCATGATTCCCTGCAATGGCCATGCACATCAGCTAAATGTGCAGTATATCTGTAGGGCGGACAGACAACACTGTATTGGGGCACCATTACCCCACTGTATATTTGACAGGACACCATTGTGTTAAACATGTATGCATGTCATTGCACACGTCTGCAGATCACATGTCGTACTAGATGTGATTGTCAAGGTCATATGCCACACATCAGGCAGGTGTACTGTTAACCTGTGCTGGTCTACATGGTGTAACACAGGGATGTATGCAAACTACTACTATGATTGTGTAATTTGCATGCCTTCTGCTATGACACATGCATGCTGTTGTGTGCAACCCAGGGATGTATGATGACTACCACTATTATTGTCTACTCTGCATGCCGTCTGCTGTATCACATGCGTGCTGCATGCCTTCTGTCATATCACATGCATGTTGGGTGCATGTCTGTATGTGTGTGTGTGTGTGTGTGTGTGTGTGTGTGTGTGTGTGTGTGTGTCTGTGTCTATTGTGTAGATTGTAATGTACAGTTCTTGTCTGCCCCTCACAGGTGATGTAGGTGCATTGCCCTGCTGCAGTCCATCTGATGTTAGTGTCCCCACAGACTCTAACAGTGATGATGAACGTATGATTGAGGCACAGTCAGGGTTGTCAGGGGCTGAATCTGTGCCATTGGTTGCCATTTCACCTATATCCCCCTCATCCCCGCACACAGATCCCATATCTACACATACCCCATCACCAGTGGCCATAGAGGAAGGACAGTTGGCTTGTGGTAGCTTGGAACAGGAAAGTGTGGGGGGCTATGGAAGGTGTGCCTGCACACCATGGTTTCAGCCAACTGACTGGTGATGCCTCACACAGGCACGTGGCCAGTGCTGCTCGTAGGAGGACCTCTGGTCAACATGCCCCTGCAAGACAGAGTGCAGCAGCTGATGTCATCAGATGCATGTTTCAGGCTGTAATGGAGGCACAGGCATGTGCTGAATGGCACAACAGAGAAGATCAGAGGATTCAGAGGGCTGCTAAACAACAACATCCAGGCAATGGTAAATGCTCAACAGCAGATTGCTGAAGCTTTGGATAGACGATTGGGTGACATGGTTGGAGTCCTTGATCATGGCATGACAATCCGCAATTGTGAGCTGTCTGTGTTGGAACATCTGGTAGGAGTGAGGCATTGGGCACATGGATGTAGGCCTGCTACATCACCTGTTTCAGGTCTACGTGAACAAGCTACCTCAAATGTCCGCTCCCATAGTGGCGGTAGCAGCAGCAGTGCAGCTGGTGCTGTGTTGTCTACACCACGACACAGCAGGCCATGTGCATGTGGCCCTGGACGGTCCCAACAAGGACATGGTTCCAGTGGACAAGTGTCATCAGACAGTACCCAATCTGCACCTCTGCTTAGTAGTGTCCGTGCAACCCCTGGCAGGCATAGGTCATATGTCCGTGGCCGGACACCGTCAACTGTAAAACCTGGCCTGTACAGTCTACAGCTGTCAATAATACCCCTGTGCAGGCCAGAAACATGCCAGAACTGTGTGCATACATACACGCACACACCGTAAACATATGTAGGGCACCACAACACAGACATGCATAACATCCACACACGCCCAATTAGATCAAAGGCCCTAACATACACACATGATATCATCCAATGGAGCAGCCTAGGCCTCTGGCAAATATTATCATCCTGTGCATATGATGATGCCTGTGCTGCATCTATGACATCCACATCATTGGTGCAGGGACATGCTCATATGGTCTGATGCACAAGGTGAACAGACTAGGAAGATAAGTATAGTTTACAATTTTTGAGTACTGTTGACAGGCAGCAAACATACCATGTACTACAGGTGTACAATGCATTTCGTACTGTTAACAGTATGTGTCTTGTGTAACAACAGTAACTGCATGTTGGTCATGATGTTCTGCTTTCCTCCTTCAGGTCTAATTGCACGTGCCGGTGGATGTCAGTGTTTGCAGTTAGTGTCCCATATGTCAATGTGGACTACTCACAGGTATGTATGAATATACCAGAATGTATTTTGTAGCTGCCACATCACAGTGAGAATGTCCCACATTCCAAAGATGTCTACTGATCCAAGAGAATAATAGCTGTGTATTAAGCTACTGTGGCTACAGGCATGACATCCATACTGGGTGACATCACAGGTACAGTTACATGGAGTGGTGAGGTAAGAGAGTGGTCTAGCTGATTACAAGGGTAGAGGACATTGGGAAGTGTGATGCATCATTGGGAATCAGTAATACATGTTCCCATGACAGGATGCCAACACACAACTGCACCCACACACTCAGGTATTGATACACATGTATTCAGTGACACAGTAACACACCCACACACACATGGATTCACTGACACAGTAACACACACTAACACACAGTTACTACTATTGAGGTGAGGACCCCTGCCTATGTGCAAATCATCATTACAGTACTGTGCACCTACATGATGTGCCAGAGAGAATACACATGTACAGGTAGTCAGTATGGCCTAAGATCAGGGACATCAACATGGATAGTAGATTGCATCGCCTGGATGGGGGGAGGGGTCGTATCAGTTCAGTATGGTAACATACATCCTCATTCCAGGGACCAGACAGCCATACAAACACACACACACACACACACACACACACACACACACACACACACACACACACACACACACACACACATACACACACTGTGGCATTCACTATTGAATACACCTATGTCACGCACATACAGATACCTCACATGTGTGAGATACATGACCCTGCCTATGTCCTGCTTTCTACATTGCAGTCTGTACAGATGTCTACACTAGTGTACAGGAGAGTGAGTAACAGTTGAGATGTATTCCCCACCATACGTGACATATATGGACACACACACAACCACACATGCCAGTACTGTGAATCAAACACCTGCCTAGCTCATGATATGTATGAGAGACTTACAGCAGTATTGCACGTGTTACAAGGTGTATTGATGCTTCCTTTGGCAACAGTGCTGATATATGCACATGAGAGGTCTTAACTGTTACAGCTGTCAAGTGCTTTACCTTCAGTGTCACCCTGACCGCTGTCTATGTTGTGTGTTATGCCCTTCAATTAACAAAACCATTGCTTACCAGTTACACAGGTTATTGTAGGACCACTTGTAACACACCTGTGAGCTGTCCTCAGCAAACATCCATCTGCAAAGATGCCCCGCCACTTAGTTATTTCCACACATCTGTCCATATCTGAGGTGTATCTTTCCGTACATTCAGCATATCACCATATACAGTTGGCAATGCTCAGGCTGCATTGCAAATGCATGATGTACTAAGATACACATCACCTGCATACATCAGCAACTGCACACACATGATATCTGAATGCACACCACTACATGTATGTGTGTGTAGGTTTTACACTCTTGTCATTTGGGCATGTTTGTAGGCATTGCAATTGGTGGACATGTGTAATGACATACTTGACACAAGGACTGTTGTATAATATGATAGGTGTAATGGGTGACCGGTACAGAGGGAATGTTACCTCTGTCAACAGTGATATCACACCTTATGTACTATTAGCATTCAGCAGCCATGGACCTGCATTCCATGTGCATGTGTGTAATGGCTGTAGCCACCTGTCTGCACAAAGGACAACAACAGCAATGCTATTTACATGTATGGTGTGTGTGTGTGGCATGTACATATCCAGGGCAGGTACATGTATGTCATATCCAAACATGAGGGTGTTTACTGGTGTACAGCAACAGTCGTCTGCTAATGCTGTAAATAACTGAGAGCCCCTGGTATGTGTACAGCTGACCTGGTTACAGACAGTGGTATCATTGCATTGCATAACACATGATGCAACCATGTCAGTACATGGGTACTCTCTACAGTTGATGTAGAGCTTGGTACAGTCCACTGGTCAAGGGTCACATGGTGGTGTACTCTTATATGTCCTACAACATGTATGAATGTGTGTTGGTGTTCCGATGGCATGGTGGTGTCTGAGGTTTACATCCTAGAATGCAGCATTTGACACTGTGTCCTGCACCTGACTCATCTGTGATGCCTTTTGTGGGAGTACCGGTCAGTACATGTGAGTGGCCTCTATGTATGTGGGGACACCACCACCTGGAGCGGTCCATGCCTGTGTTATGGCCCACATGTCTGGTTCTGAGGTATATGGTGGTAGTGCTGTTGTGCATTACAGAGCCTTCAGCCAGGTGTTCCTCACTGCACAAATGTCAGTATTCCCCATTGTTGGATCTACAGTGAGCAGCTGTGATTATGGACGCTACACATCTAGCACTGGTTAGCATAAGCATACAATGCAGTTGTCCTCTAGGTGTCAGGGTGTTATTCTGTGTTTAGGACATTTGCCTTGGAATGGCAGTATATGGCTGAATGCGACTTGGGTATTATCCACACTCCCTGGAGTCATGGATGCATGTGATATGTGTCAAAGGCCTGTCTACTGTCAGTCATGTCATCCCAGAATGGCAAACACTGGACAACCTCATAATTACAGCAGGACATTGGCTCATTGTGTTGGTCATGCAGTTGCCAGTCCTAGCAAGGCTCATTATGTTGGTCAAGCAGTTTCCACTCCTAGCAAAACATCACTGCAAGTGGTGGTATTGTGCTTGGTATAGGATGGTACATGTAAGGTGACGGACAGCAGCAGATGTTGTGTATAAGACATATGTCAGATATATGTAGAGCAGTGTTCCTGCTAACAATGACAACTACTAACACCAGAGTCTATTACAATGTGTTCTTTATGTCTAACTGTAATAGCATGGCCACTGTGGCCTCCTGTGTTTAGAATCAGAGTTCATCCCAGATAGCCCTGTGCTACTAAGTGTGTAAGCATGCCCAGTGACAACTTGTGTCGGTTATGTGCCTCTATGTGTATGGGCATGGCCATTGTAACCCTGTATAATGATAGTAGTCGTCCATTCCACAGATGGGCATACTCCAGGTCAGGATGGATTCCTACTTTAAACACACAGGTTCACAGGTATGTACATCCTAACTGCCAGCATCCCTGTTGATGTCCACATTCCTAGAAGGTCATAATGACAGCCTTGACATGTGTAGTCTGTGTGGCACGACTTGTAACTATGTAGTATTGTAATAGTGATCTGTAGATAGGCAGGTGTTCCGTTCCCACCACTGGCGTGTGTGTGTGTGTGTGTGTGTGTGTGTGTGTGTGTGTGTGTGTGTGTGTGTGTGTGTGTGTGTGTGTGCCCATCTGACTGAGGACTGAATAATGCTTTTAGATTGCTCACACTCCATACAATTCCTATACCCAACTTTGGCAAGGCCGATAATGTCCCCCACCTAGAAATACACCTTTGAGAGTGCTGTGTCCCAGTAATCTTGGTAGTGCATTATGTAACTGCGTAATGCTGTAGTGTAATAAAGTAGTTAGGTCGGTGTTCTAATCCCAGACTTGCCAAGTGTGTGTATGTCCCCATTTGGCTAAGGACTGAATAATGCTTTTAGACTGCTCACACTCCATACAATTCCTATACCCACCTTTGGCAAGGCTGATGATGTCACCCACCGAGAAATACACCTCTGGGAGTGCTGTATCCCAGTAATATTGGTAGCGCATTCTGTAAGTGTGTAATGCTGTAGTGTAATAAAGTAGTTAGGTCAGTGTGCTAATCCCAGACTTGCCAAGTGTGTGTGTGCGTGTGTGTGTGTGTGTGTGTGTGTGTGTGTGTGTGTGTGTGTGTGTGTGTGTGTGTCCACATCTGCCTGAGGACTAAATAATGCTTTTAGACTGCTCACATTCCATATAATTCCTATACCCACCTTTGGCAAGGCTGATGATGTCACCCACCTAGAAATACACCTGTGGGAGTAAACAACAGATACCAGCACTTACTGACCAACCAATAAATTCCAAAAAAGTGCTCAGGCTCGCTGGTAGTGAACGGAGGAATTTATTAACACCAAAATCCACAAAATAAAATGCTCAAGTTATAGAGCCGTACAAAATGTAACATGAACGCTCTTCTAAATCCACCAAATGCTGCGTTTTCGTCAGTATGACTTCATCAGACACTCTAACTTCATGATACACTTGTTTAAATACTAAACATTTTGATTAAATACATTTCACTGGTTCAACAGACCATATCAATTAATTCAAACACACCAATCATGTTCTTACATTCATTAATATTAATTTCCCTCATTGAATATACTTTATTCCTCTAAATAAAAACTCTTTATATGTTAAAATATGTGTTTAAAAATGCAACTTTAAATAATGATATGAATACTATTAAAAAACTTTTTATATATAAATACAAATACACATAATAATT
This sequence comes from Protopterus annectens, assembly GCF_019279795.1. NCBI lineage: Eukaryota > Metazoa > Chordata > Ceratodontiformes > Protopteridae > Protopterus > Protopterus annectens. The sequence goes on along the minus strand of NC_056727.1, from coordinate 851,844,392 downwards.
AAATATAAACATTGCATATTATGAAATCCTCAGATTTTTGTTTTCATGAATTTTGTGTGAGAAAATATAAAGTTGATTTCATGTTGGTACACTGCCCCCTAGTGCCCAACTTCCTGAATTGCACTATAATTTATTAGCCCTTAGTTTAAGTAATGGAGTTATAGTTAAATAATCATTAATCCCAGGGCTAGTATTGGAATCCAGGTATACCTGCCACCATAACTCCTTATTTTCTAGGATGTCCTCCCATGGACCACCCCTTATGTCTGGTATTACCTGGTCCAACACAAAAAACTCATACTTTGCATTTGGGCATATAATACTGTGCTTGTAAAGTGCATTAGTGCTTTTGTTTTTCAGAATGTCATAATAATGTTCGTATATTCTACGTTTCAAGCATCTCTCAGTTTTACCTACGTAGAATGATTGACATATCTGACAAATTGCTATATACACTATTCCTCTACTTTCACAGTTATAATATGTCTTACTTTTAATCTTTTTCTTTCTGCTGTCCAAATATATTTCTGCCTTATTCATGACGTATGGGCATTGTTGGCATCTTCCACATTTATATGTCCCACACCTCCTAATGTTATTATCCCCCTTCCTTTCTTTTCTTCTTTCTAATATTTTACCAATATTTGGCGGGTTTTTATACACCATCTTTGGTTTCATCTTCGGTATTTCTTCAATATCTGTTAAGGTACTAAATTTGTTCCACTCCTTTATAAAAAAGTCCTTAAATTTCCTATTGAAACTATTATATTCTACAACCAGACTTCTTCTGTAGTCATCTTGCTCTATTTGCTTTGTGTCCATCTCTGGGGTACATCTTACATCAATGTTTTGTTTGTCACCCTTACCTATTATAGGTTCAAACCTGCCCCCTCTACCTTCCTCGACTTCACTTTTTAACTTGTTAATAAATTCATCAGGGTATCCCCTTTCTTTGAACATATTGTGTAAAATCCTGCATTCTTCCTGGTAATCAATATTGTTTGATGTCATTCGGGAGCCCCTAACAAACTGCCCCTTGACAATATTCCTCTTACTGTTCAGGGGATGTGCACTGTCATAATGTAAGAAAGAGTTCACATACGTCTCCTTTCTATAAACTCTGCTCTCAAATTTACCAGCCCTTTTGTATATTTCTATATCTAAATACTTTAAGGACTCAGTACTAACAGAATATGTGAACTTCAAGTATTTGGTTGTTTGGTTAATATAATTCATAAATTCCATAAATTTTTCATCACTTCCTATCCAAAAAATAACAATATCGTCGAGGAATCTGTGATATAAAGTCCAAAATTCTTTATATGCACTTGTTGTGATAAATTGCTCTTCCCATTTTGCAAGTACTATATTAGCGTAAGTGGGGGCACAAGCGGCCCCCATGGACACTCCCTTCTTTTGCTTGTAATATTCACAATCAAACATTATGAAATTATATTTTAAGATAGTGTCCATCAATATTACGCTTGCTGTTTTATCATTCAGACTTAATGTAACATCCTCAAACACAGATTCCTCAAAGGAATTCATACCCTCCAAATGTGGTATACACCCAAACAAATCTATCACATCTATAGTGACAAATTTTATGTCCTCTCTATACTTGTCCTGCTTTAATTCCCCCAGAAACTCCCAGGAATCCTTCAAGATTACTTTATTATTAACCCAAATATGTTTAGTCTTGAAGTCTACGAATTTAGCTAGGGGGGCTGTTTTTGATCCTTCAGCCGATACTATTGGCCTCAGTGGTGGATTTCCCATATCCTTGTGAATTTTAGGAATTCCGAATATGGTAGCTACCTTCGGTTTCTTTACTTCTAAATACTTATATGTTTTTTCATCAATTACTTTTTCCACCACTAGGTCCTGTATAATAGTATCGATTCTATGATAGGCCACATGAACTTCATTTAACGACACTTCAGTATATTTCTCTTCATCCCTTAAAATGGAATTCATTTTTCCTTCATACAGTATTGTGTCCATAATTACTATCCCCCCACCCTTATCTGGTTTCATTACCCTCAAAGAAGCATTGCCACTTAGTTCCTGTAGGACTTCGTTCTCCCTATTACTTAAATTGTATTGTACCCAGCTTTTGTTATATTTTCTCCTTACTGAGTCAATCATAATATTTTCGAAGTTCCTAATTTGAGGTATTAATGGAGGGTTGTATATGGACTTCCTTCTTAATGAGTTTTCTCTACCATCTTCCCTATTAAAGCCCATCCTTGAGGCCATAATCTCCAGATTGATCTTCCTAGAAAACAACTTCGTAGACTTCAAGACTAAACATATTTGGGTTAATAATAAAGTAATCTTGAAGGATTCCTGGGAGTTTCTGGGGGAATTAAAGCAGGACAAGTATAGAGAGGACATAAAATTTGTCACTATAGATGTGATAGATTTGTTTGGGTGTATACCACATTTGGAGGGTATGAATTCCTTTGAGGAATCTGTGTTTGAGGATGTTACATTAAGTCTGAATGATAAAACAGCAAGCGTAATATTGATGGACACTATCTTAAAATATAATTTCATAATGTTTGATTGTGAATATTACAAGCAAAAGAAGGGAGTGTCCATGGGGGCCGCTTGTGCCCCCACTTACGCTAATATAGTACTTGCAAAATGGGAAGAGCAATTTATCACAACAAGTGCATATAAAGAATTTTGGACTTTATATCACAGATTCCTCGACGATATTGTTATTTTTTGGATAGGAAGTGATGAAAAATTTATGGAATTTATGAATTATATTAACCAAACAACCAAATACTTGAAGTTCACATATTCTGTTAGTACTGAGTCCTTAAAGTATTTAGATATAGAAATATACAAAAGGGCTGGTAAATTTGAGAGCAGAGTTTATAGAAAGGAGACGTATGTGAACTCTTTCTTACATTATGACAGTGCACATCCCCTGAACAGTAAGAAGAATATTGTCAAGGGGCAGTTTGTTAGGGGCTCCCGAATGACATCAAACAATATTGATTACCAGGAAGAATGCAGGATTTTACACAATATGTTCAAAGAAAGGGGATACCCTGATGAATTTATTAACAAGTTAAAAAGTGAAGTCGAGGAAGGTAGAGGGGGCAGGTTTGAACCTATAATAGGTAAGGGTGACAAACATAACATAGATGTAAGATGTACCCCGGAGATGGACACAAAGCAAATAGACCAAGATGACTACAGAAGAAGTCTGGTTGTAGAATATAATAGTTTCAATAGGAAATTTAAGGACTTCTTTACAAAGGAGTGGAACAAATTTAGTACCTTAACAGATATTGAAGAAATACCGAAGATGAAACCTAAGATGGTGTATAAAACCCGCCAAATATTGGTAAAATATTAGAAAGAAGAAAAGAAAGGAAGGGGGATAATAACATTAGGAGGTGTGGGACATATAAATGTGGAAGATGCCAACAATGCCCATACGTCATGAATAAGGCAGAAATATATTTGGACAGCAGAAAGAAAAAGATTAAAAGTAAGACATATTATAACTGTGAAAGTAGAGGAATAGTGTATATAGCAATTTGTCAGATATGTCAATCATTCTACGTAGGTAAAACTGAGAGATGCTTGAAACGTAGAATATCTGAACATTATTATGACATTCTGAAAAACAAAAGCACTAATGCACTTTACAAGCACAGTATTATATGCCCAAATGCAAAGTATGAGTTTTTTGTGTTGGACCAGGTAATACCAGACATAAGGGGTGGTCCATGGGAGGACATCCTAGAAAATAAGGAGTTATGGTGGCAGGTATACCTGGATTTCAATACTAGCCCTGGGATTAATGATTATTTAACTATAACTCCATTACTTAAACTAAGGGCTAATAAATTATAGTGCAATTCAGGAAGTTGGGCACGAGGGGGCAGTGTACCAACATGAAATCAACTTTATATTTTCTCACACAAAATTCATGAAAACAAAAATCTGAGGATTTCATAATATGCAATGTTTATATTTAATTATTATGTGTATTTGTATTTATATATAAAAGTTTTTTAATAGTATTCATATCATTATTTAAAGTTGCATTTTTAAACACATATTTTAACATATAAAGAGTTTTTATTTAGAGGAATAAAGTATATTCAATGAGGGAAATTAATATTAATGAATGTAAGAACATGATTGGTGTGTTTGAATTAATTGATATGGTCTGTTGAACCAGTGAAATGTATTTAATCAAAATGTTTAGTATTTAAACAAGTGTATCATGAAGTTAGAGTGTCTGATGAAGTCATACTGACAAAAACGCAGCATTTGGTGGATTTAGAAGAGCGTTCATGTTACATTTTGTACGGCTCTATAACTTGAGCATTTTATTTTGTGGATTTTGGTGTTAATAAATTCCTCCGTTCACTACCAGCGAGCCTGAGCACACCTGTGGGAGTACTGTAACCCAGTAATCTGGGTAGCACGTTCTGTAACTGCGTAATGCTGTAGTGTAATAAAGTAGTTAGTTCGGTGTTCTAATCCTAAACATGCCAGATGTGTGTGTGTGTGTGTGTGTGTGTGTGTGTGTGTGTGTGTGTGTGTGTGTGTGTGTGTGTGTGTGTGTGTGTGTGTGTCTGCCTGCATGAGACAAGTACAGTGCTTTGTAGAGTATGTACTCTCTGTACAAATCACATGACCACCTATGTCAATCCTGCTGTTGTCACCCACCTAGGTCTACACCTGTAAGTGTGCTGTAACCCAGTATTCACTGTAGCAAATGCCCTAAAAGCGTATTGCTGCAGTGTGATACAGTAGGTAGGGGTTTGTATACAGGATATGGCAAGTGTGTGTTTGTCAGAGCCTGTGTAGAGTTGGCTGTGAATGTCTTACCATTGGACATGTTGGGGAGTGGATTTTGTAGTTTTCATATATGGTGTCTGTCTTATGACACATTGGCCACCTCACGAGGAGTACAACTGTCAGTTAGCCACGGGAATGTGCTGGCAAGCCATACCCCTACATCTGGCAAAAGGCCTGGTGAACAACGTATGCAACCCTACTAGTACCCAGAATATGTCCTGCACCCATGTACAAACACAGTTGCCCAGGACATCCCGGTATGTTGCTAGTACCATGCACATTGATGACAGATAGTAGACATGGTGTGAATGCAGTGGCCTGCAGAGGACATGGCACCCTGTACAGCAGCACAATAGGCACATACTAGCAGACATTGTGCCTTCACTATGTTCCCCACTGGATGCCTGCAACATATGTGGTGCCATCAAATGTGATCCACAGAGGCCATACAATGCCATACACATGTGCCCTGTATGGACCAATGCCACCTACACCAGGGAATACCTGTATCATACTATCAATGCAGGTGCAGGGTCGACCTGTACACTATAAGCAGGTTTCGCCTCACCAAGCCAGTATTGGCATATCGGGGGATAACAGTCTGTGTACACAACATGTGCCTGCCAAAATGGGTACACCTGTACATGTCACTGTACAGTATTGTGGGACATGCACATCCCAGGCAATGTCCATGTGAAGGACTATCAAACACAGACATGGCATGCATTGCAAAGCTATGGCCATACACATTGGTACCCAGGATCTCAGGGCAGATCATGTAGTAGCCATCTGTGTAAGACATTGCAGACACTACACCCTTGCACTGCACACCATTGTCAGGTGATGTGATGCCAAGGATTTCCCCTCACCCAGCTTGTACAGTCAACTAGCACAGCCAACCACTACACACCCATGAAGCAATGCATACATGCATGTCAGTACTGGCACCTTGTGTCTGCATGTGGGTTATGATGCCCCCAACCACAGCCACTCCCAGTATAACCCTCGTTGGCATACCAACAGATGTCAAACACTTTCACATGCCCTAGCCCATAGAACTTCCAGATATGTCCTGTGCATTACTGCAGTGTGGCAAACTAAGTAGTTAGGTTGTGTATTTGTGGTCCTGGCAAAGAGTGTCAATGCGTGCCCATTAGAGAGTGTGGTTGTGGTGACAATGGCACCCGTTCATGTGGACAGCCATGTGTTCCACACCTAATTTATGTCTACTATATCTCTTGGAGATGTCACTCACCTACACACATATTTGTTCTTATAGCACAGCAACATATCGCCTTTGTGGCACATGTAGTAATGTCTTGCATATGTAATAGTAAAGACAAGCCAGTCAGGGGTTTGACCCCTGTACTGTTAGGTGTGTGACAGACGATGCTTAGGGTTAAGTCTCCAAGCCTTTCCCTGGTGTACTATGCCTGTCCCACCCACACACTCTCTGGTGGATGTGAAGGTGTACACCTGCTCAGCAGCAGCATGTGTATTGTAAGTGATGGACATGATCAGGTGATGGCCTCTGTACCTATTGCAGTCCTTCTCTAGCTGATTGCATGTGGAACAGCTGTGATGGTGTTCCCATAGCCATTTGCATGAAAAACACAGTACACTATCTAGGGAAAACATGTTGGTATTTGGCCATGGCAGTCACTGTGAGTGGTACCTGGATGTGGTGTTCTGACACAGCATCACAGATGATATCTGGATGCACCTCAAACATTATACACAGTGGGAAATAGCCTAAAGACAGGAGGGTTATGTGCCACACATGACTACAGTATGTAAGTGTAGCTATGCTGCACTGAGACTACTGTCTGTTTAACATGTGTGTGGTTATGGCTATTCTGCATGTTTTAATACAGACATGACAGTACTCTGTTCGTGAGGGACCCCCATCTGTAGGGCCATCTGTGAACTGGGCAGTGTGTGCAAACATTTGTTTCCTATATTACACACTGAACACACATCTGTGTACAGCAGTAGCATAGTGTGAGGATTGCAGACAGTACATGATGATATGGATGTGTTACTGCCATTGCATCCCTGACTGGACATGTGTCACATGAAACAGTAGTATGACAGACATTGTCTGGGGTTCCCAGTGACAAGCCAATAATGGGAAACTGTTCATAGCTGCAGTCACATGTCTACTACACATTGTAGTATGCAGTATACACAGATGGCATGCAGTATATATGCATGTGTTGTGCTCACTCTGCAAATGTATACCATCTCTTGTGTTGGGGTGATGGTGATATCTATGCATACTATTGTAGGTAATCCTGTATGCTGCTGTCTATCACAAAGTCATATGTGGGTTTAAACTGCAACACCATAGGCTGAATGGGTTGGGAGGTCCCGGCAGAATCTCCTGTCCCACTTCAGCTGACCATGGCACCAGGCACTAGCACATATGGGGCCCAGCCTTGGACATCAACCTCTGTTGGCTCTGCACCACCTTCTGGTGTTACCAACACTGAGGATGGAGCATGTCCCCCCTGGGAGCAGGACCAGACAGGTACATGTCTGCTGTCATGTGGTCCCAGATGTCTTGCGTTGGGGGCTCACTAAGGAGTTTCTAAGCCAGATACGCAAGCTCAAGGATGGAGTGTCACATTTACAGGGTGATGCTGCCCCTCCTGGACAGCCCCCAGTACTGCCTCCTTTGCAGCTGTTTAAGTGCAGTGGCTGTTGCCCATGGCTGGGGACCTCTGTCCCACTGTTCCCATGGGCTTGTGAATGCCAAACACCCATCCCCATTCGGGGTGTATTCCCCCACATGTGTCATATACCAACCCTGTATGCTGTCTTTTCTGTGATCCTACCCTACCTATCCTCCACGGCCATACCTACACTCCTTCCCCTACATCCGACCATAACCTAGGGAAACATAAGGCCAATCGGCTCCTAGGCAACATCTGCCCTATACATAGCTGTCCATTTCACACGTGTGCCCACTGGACACATGTAACCCTTGTAATATGCATCACAACATACTCCTGTTATCCTCACCCCTGTCCCTCAGGCGCATGATCCTGGTATGCACATCACTCCTAAATGGTCAAGGTGCACGTGATGAGGATGACCCCATTGTACACACAACACTACCAGTCCCTCTATGGTTACCCCATTTACCTTTATCATGATGATGATGTTGCACACAGCACCTTGTAAGAGTACTGTTCACACATAATGATTGGACAGGTACTGTTGTGTTAATGTACATTACATGCACAGAGTGATGTATATGGCCGATGTAAAACTATTTGCGTGTATGAATAACACATGTCTGTCTGAGGGAGTCTTGAGATCACATAGAACAACACCACTACATAATACAGGCATTGCTGGTGTTTCCCGTTTCATTCGTTTCTAATGCTTTGTTGCCACATGGCATGTTCCTGATATATCTTTATATATGTATGTACCTATATGCTGGACATAAACACTCACATATACAGCTACATGATGGGATACATTCCTATACTGTTGAATGACTGCACTGTATGATATGTTTGTGGTACTGTCCATTGTCTGTATATTTGCCATGGCGCATTGGTAATTCACATTAGCTGTGTGTGCAGGGTCCTGGTTCTGACCCTTGCAGAGGACATTTATTTGGTTGCAGGGCAGAACAAGGCCATTGGATACGGAGGGAGTAAGGCACATTAAAGCAGTTGGGAGTGGGTGTGCGTGGGTTTGCATGGTGTTAAGCACTGCTGACCTCTGGTTACAGCTTTTTACACTCGGTTAGCCTCTACATTGCTTTACCAGTTCTGGTAGCCAAACACGCTTAAACCCGCTCTCTCCTGCACTTGCAAATGCACTGACATTGATGCTTGCATCTGACACTCACACCCCTGGGTGGGAGCGAGGACCACAATATTACCTTGTAATTCCTATGACATCGGACTACATGACTACAGTATCGGGAATGGCTGCCCATTAGGCGACAGCATGGCATTCGACTGTACAGAATCGGCGGCCTGTCCAGTGAATTAATCATATTATTTGTGTGTTCCTCATACAATCTGCTCCCATCTGGCTGATACATGGGAACTGAGACTCTTCAATAGAGACAAGTAATTGGGTTTTGGGAGCAACATCCATCAGCCGAGTCATGCTACCGCATACCTATTATAGGTTTGCCACCTTTTCAATTGGCCAAGGAGGGACTTTAGTGTTAACACCTGTCCCACTTTGTGAGGGAAAGTCCCTCTTTAGGCAGTCGTGTCTTGCAAAAATAATCAAGACATAGCAAATGTCCTGAGATTACAGGACAATATTATATCCTAAGTTTCTTTAATAGTTGCATAAAGCAGTTATTTTACATATGAAACTTCTATATGTTATGTGAAGTAGCATAAGCAATTCAAATGTTACTAGAATAAGCTTTTATTTGTGCAAATAAGTAAAATTCTGTACTATGCATGGCTGTAGGTATGTTTTGTCCTGGAAAATATGACATTTCTACAGAACATGTCCCACTTTGGGCATTTGAAAAGGTGGCAACCCTATAGGACCTTTATGTAGAGATGTCAGATTTTGCAGGGCAAAACATACCCACAGCCAGTACAAAGAAGAGTACTTCACTGTTTTGCCTAAATGAAAGGTTATTCTTGTAGCATTATAGTTGCTTATACTGTTTCTTATAACATTTAGGTGTTTCAGATAAAAAAATATTGCTTTATGCAACTACTACAGACAATATAGGAAATCTTTGTCCTAAATCACAGGACAATTGCCATAATTACAATTATTTTGCAGGACACAACTGCCAAAAGGGGATTGTCCCTCGCAAAGGTGGATAGGTGGTAACCCCAACCCTATTATTGTATCATCTTTCTAAGGTAGTCAGCGAAACATGCGCTTTCTCTCACTAGCAGACCTCTCATACGAATGAGGAAGAATAAACACTGAATCAGGGACACTGCATAACAACTTCAGGGACACATTTAGAAGTTTGGTGCTATTAACCTGACACATAGACAGACCCAGAGCACATATGTATTCATACACATTGTCTGAGGTACATGCTGTTTATGACTCTTACATGTTGTCATTATTCATTACATGTATTCTGCCACCTTTCCTCCTAATATCACTAGTTCTAGGAGGGTTTATTTGGGACTGAGGTAGATTCTGATTTGTAAACATGGACGTCCCTAGTAATCGGGGACAGTTCAATGATATGGTCCATATGTGTTCCTCCAATGGTTTATGGACTATCCAGTAGATGTGCTCTTAAGGTTTGGGAGGTATGGGCATCTGCTATGCCCACATCAGAATATTACTTAAATCCATGGGGCGATCCTAATACGGCTCTGCCAGCCAACACCTGCATGCCTAGGCCCATAATCGCATACTAATACTACCCTACCTGCCACTCCTCTACAGCACTCATCCTTACTGTGGGTGCAGGTGGGGTATAAACGTACCCCTACACACTGCCCACTCTCCCTGTGTCGGGACACATGTCGTACATTGTGTCAACCCATGTGTTATCAGGCTTGCACAACCTACTGGTCCATGTACAGCTACATCCTGGTTGCATCAATCTTTACAGGGCTTGGCTACAATCACTAAATTTTTGGTGACCCACAAGGGACATCCCTGTCTATGTTTAAAGTGTAGACCTTGTAGATCTCTCCCACTGGTAGTTTCCTGCCGGTGGTCTGGAAAGCAGTGGTGTATTTACCTTTCTTGCTTGTCTGTATGGCTCACCGGCCTAGCTGGGGGTTGGAGGTAGACATTTGTTTATTGGACCTCCCACCAACATATGCCCGGACTGAACATATGTTACCTGTAACTGCTGTATCATATCTTAGGTATATACATGTGTATATTTACTGTAACATATATATATCTTTTTACATTAATATATACAGATATATCTGCATATGTATGCATACATGTATATTCATATCTTGCTGTATATATATATATATATATATATATATATATATATATATATATATATGATCTAACAACATATGGGTCTATGGTTGTCTGCATATGTATAGATTCATATATATGTGGGAATGTATCTGTATGTATACATTCGTACTATGGCGAGGGAGAAGCATATCTCTATCTCGCTATGGGTACATATACACACACATAGCTCTACCTATATACGTCTACATCTGGTTATTCCGTTCCATGCCATTAGATTCCACTTTGCTTTAGTGGGTCTCGTAGTGGGTGTGGCTGCTTGTTGGGTGATGCCTCTGCCCAGTGAACACATTCGCTTGCATCCCTAGGGCTGTCCATATTGGCCAACATCAGCCAACACCTGCACACCTAAACCCATAAGTAGCTACACATAATTCCCCCACCCTAGCCTTCTTGACAGCACCCATCCTTACTCTGGGACCTGGTGGGTTCTGGACACACCACTACGCGCTGCCCACTCTCCACTTCACAGGACCCATTTCATACAATTGTCTCAGGCAATGGATAATCTGGGTTACCCACCCTTGAATTCCGAGTCTGTATACACCGCAAACAAACTGGATGATCTATCTCATTCCTATGGTTTGGCCAATTTTTGGGGTATTCCGCAAGGGACGCTCCAGTATGTGTTTCATGATTAGAATCCTCTGGTTTACTGTCCCCCCCCCCCCCGGGTGTATCCTGCCTGTGGTCTGGGGAGCAGTGGACACTTTACATTTTTTGCGTGTATAGTTCCCTTGTCCGGCTGTAAGGGGTGGTGGAAAGGGCATGCTGTGTGTGTCATGTGTCTTGCCTGGGCTCCTCACTTCTGTTGCTATAGCCTGTGAACAAATGTCATTCCTGTGTAATTTTTCTTATCATAGCTGTATATCTCTATATGTCTACACACACACACACACACACACACACACACACACACACACACACACACACACACACACACACACACACACACACACACACACACACACACATATATATATGTATATATGTGTGTGTGTGTGTGTGTGTGTGTGTGTGTGTGTGTGTGTGTGTGTGTATATATATATATATATATAAATATATATATATACGTATATGTATGTCTGCAACCATATATATATATAGATATATGTCTATACTTATATGTATATATATATATATATAGATATATATATATATATATATATATATATATATATAAATATATATATACATCTGTGTGTCTGTAAACCAATACATTCCCCGCTCATACGCACTTACACATGCCTAATGGTGGTTATATATGCTTCATTAGCATACTAGTGCCTTATTCATGATGACACCGACACTTCACTCCAGTTATCTTGTAATCGGTATTTGGCACGTTATACATTGGACAGATGTTGCAATATGTTCATGTACGGATTACCGATGGTAACTGGAATGTGATACATTTTGATTCATCCCATCCCTCTTCTGCACAGCCTATTATTTATTTATTTATTTATTTTTATTTTACATTTGTTGACCGGGCTAGTCTAACTGGATACATGTCCATTTTCAGTAGAGGCCTGGGGAGAAAAGCTCCACTTTAAACAAAATAAATCAAGACAAACAAAAGTCCATGCAATATATATAATACATAAACCTGAAAATTTTTTTCATCAAATTGAGTTATACAGAACTACAAATATACAGATTGTGACTATTGAGTTTAATAAGGTAAAATACAGCATTATTACCAAGGGAAAGAGATAGATATTCTTGATTAGTATATTGGGTATGAATGTGCCTTTGTAAAGATGTAAAATGGCTATGATAAAGTGTGTAACACTGAGAAGTAAGAGAATTATTGAATGTATGTACATGAGGAAGTGGTTACAGTCATAGTGAAAGAAATAGATTGGTTTATATACAAGGTGGAAAGATAAGAGCTCACTGAAGAAGGCAAGGTTGTTAGGAGCATATTCAGTGCAAGCAGCTTGGGAATAAGATACTAAGAAGGGGGTGCAGGATGAATTTGCTAATACTGCAAAGAGGGTTATTGGAAGAGAGTTATAGAATAATGTTATATTGGGGGGGTTAGTCAGGGTTAGTACAAGGACAAAGCCATTGTGTTTTTAGTTGAATCTTTAGTTGCTTTTTAAAGAGTAGTAATGATGAGAGAGATGTAAGTTTTGTGGGAAGTTTGTTCCAAATTTTCCCTACTGTATTAGAGAAAAGAGAATCACCAGCCTTGTTGTGGGATTTCTGGATGGTAACCAGTAGTTTATTTGCTGAGCGAAGGTTAGTAAGGTTTGTGTAGGGGGGGGGTGAGGCTACTGAGAATAGGAGTATTACTGGGCTGGTACAGAATTTTATGGGTAATGGAGAGTTGTTAAAATTCTAGCTGTTTTTTTAGTTCAAGCCATCCAAGAAGTTTGAGATTTAGACAGTGATGAGTTCTAAATGAGGACCCAGTAGCAAACCTGGCAATATTGTTATAGGAAGTGGACAATTTGTTTAGGTTGCTTTTGGAAAGATTAGTATAAACTGGTGAGGCATAGAGGAGGGTGGAGATTAGATGGGTATGGGCAATAGTAGTTCTGGCTTCTGGGGTGAGAAAAGGTTTTATCCTATATAAGGATCCAAGTTTTCTGTTTACAGTTTTAATAGTGGCATTAATATGTGAGTCAATGTTGAGGTTGTGGTCAATCAATACACCTAATAGTTTTGTAGTTGGGTCAGGAGCTATGATTGTACCGTCGATGGATATAATAGAGAAATCTATTGGGGTGGATTTAAAAGTTAGAGAAAATAGTAACAGTTTAGTTTTTTTGGCATTAAGGAGGAGGCGACATTGTTGGAACCAGTTTTCTACTTGGTTAAATACTGTTTGGGTGATGGATTGGAGTTCAGATGAGGTGGTTCCTTTACAAATCAAAGTGGAGTCATCTGCGTATTGTATGCTGGTAGGTAGAGGTAAATTAGTAGAAAGGTCGTTAATGAATATGGAGAAGAGTAGAGGTCCCAGGATAGAGCCCTGAGGGACACCAAGGGTAATAGGGAGAAGTGTGGATAGGTTATTATCCCAAAGGACAGCCTGCTGTCTATTGTGCATATAGGATTTGAACCATTGTAATGTCTGTGTGTCAAGTGAGAAAGAGTTGAGTATGTTGAGTAGTATTTGATGGTTGACCATATCAAAAGCTTTAGAGAGGTCAATGAACAGAGCAGAGGAGTGCGTGTTATTCTTGCGATGTTTATTAATGCAGTCTGTAAAGGATAGGAGAGCAGTGGTGGTACTGTGGAATGGTCTAAAACCATGTTGACAGTCAGCTAGAAGGTTATATTGGAGAATGTGGTCAAGGAATTGTTGATGGATACATTTTTCCATTATTTTGGCTAGTGGTGATAATAGGGCTATGGGCCGAAAGTTAGAGAGTTCAGTTGAGTTCCCTCCTTTGTGAAGTGGGATTATGTGAGAGATTTTCCAGAGTGAGGGAATGGAGCCTTCAGTTATGGTTCTATTGATTAGAATCAAAATGGGATAGGCAAGAGCTTTTGCAGCAGTTTGAAGCTATTCAGGTGGTAGGAGATCAGCTGAGGGAGTACAAGGTTTAAGTTTATGAAGTAGAGTGTAGATGAGGGTTGTAGGAATAGGTTTTATGTGAAAGGTAGCTGCTAAGGTAGTTGGGGAGGATGAGAGAGTAGGGTTAACAGGTGGTAAAGTGTTAGCTAGAGATTGTACAGTTTCAGTAAAAAAGGTATTGAAAGCATCAGCAATCTGCATTGGAGAGTTTAGGGAAAGACCAGATGGGGTAGGTGTTTTGGAGGGGCCTGGATGTAAAAGTTTATTTATGCCTGACCAGAAGCTTTGGGGTTGATTATGGTGATTTTGTTGGAGTTTAAAGAAATAGTTTTTTTATCCTGAATTATTGATTTTTTGGTGGCATTTCTTAGCTGTCTAAAGTACTGCTGATCAATTGGGTCTTTAGTGTTTCTCCATTTGGACCAGATTTTATTTCTTTGTAGGATTTGTTGTCTGGTTTCTTTAGTGAGCCATGGGGCTGTTTTGTATCTAGTTCTTATAGAGCATGAGGGGGCATGGAATTCTAAAATTTGTAGGAATTTGGAGTTAAAATGGGATAATGCTTCATCAATTGGCAGGTGCCTTAGGGGTGACCAGTCACAGGCTTGAAGTTCAGCCTGAAAGTTGGCTGGATCAAATTTTTTTTTGTTGCGGGTGATTTTAAAGGTAGTTTGATTTGGGATAAAGGATTTTTGTCTAGATAGATAGGTTAGTGAATGGTCACTAATATCATCAGGAAGGATACCTACTTTGTAAGAGAGAGGGTGGCTTGTTAATTAAGATCCAGTCTAATATACTTTGTTTGCAGCTGGGTTTATGGATTCTGGTGGGGGTAGTAATAGTTTGTGAGAAGCCATAGAGGTTTATATGGGTTCTGGGTTGTAGAGTGGTACAGGTGTTCCAGTCTATATTAAAATCGCCGAGTACAATGGTTTCTTGAGGGAAGGATGTTGAAAGCCAGCAGACAATATTTTCTAAGATGCTAATGTTATTGCCTGGGGGTAGGTAGGAGCATATTATGTATATAGATTTAGTTGTATTGAGCTGGAGCTTGGAGATAAGAATTTCCACATTCGTTTCTAGAGGTGGTTGTACTAGTATGGGCGTGACCTGTAAATGAGATTTGTGCAGTATTGCTACCCCACCACCTTTTTTGGTAGTTCGGTCTAACCTCAAGATATTATAACCAGGTGGGAGTATTTCATTGTCTTTTGTAACTGATTTAAGCCAGGTTTCAGTTAAGCATAATATATCGAAATAGTGTGTATCTAGTAGAGTGTGTAGTTGGTTACTTTATTGTTAACACTTCTTATATTGAGATGAGCTATGAGTAGAGAATTTGTGCTTGTACAGGGAGTTAAGGGGGGGTGAGGGGTGTCTTAGGGTGTTGCTATATGGTCCTGGGCTGGGATGAATGTCCCCGTGAAGGAGAGGATGTCTAAGTGGGCTATAAGGATGCTTCAGTGGTTTGCTGTAATTAGGTTGTGATTTCCTATATAGTGTAAATGAGAAATGGGCTACTCTGTGGTATTTAGGTGATAGATAGGTTGAGGTGGATGTTATGTTAGAATGGCTTTGGAATTCAAGCTCATTTATTACTAATGTTTGTTTTAGGGGTTGGTGAGATGATGTGACTTGTAGGTTTTCATAAAAGGTGAGAGTATAGGGAAAAGAAAGGATAGATAATAGTGAGAGTAGGAGAGGTAGTTTTATGCAGGTGAGTGTATAAGTTAAGGGCATGGTGAAGGAGATGATAGAATATAGTTAAGAATTAGGAGGTGGGAGTAAAGAGAGTGTGGAGTATTGAGGTATGTGGGAGGTAATTGGGAGTAGTTGTCAGTATGTGAGTGGGTGTGTAGATGGTATGTGTGTGATGAGTTGTGGGAGTAAAGAGAGTGTGGAGTATTGAGGTATGTAAGAGGTAATTGAGAGTAGTTGTCAGTATGTGAGTGGGTGTGTAGATGGTATGTGTGTGATGAGTTGTGGATGACTATTGGATAGGAAGTAGGGGGGTGTGGCTTTATAAGTATAAAGGTAGGACCACTGGGGGTGGGTGAGATTTGGGGGTAGGGTAGGGGAGCGGAGAGAGCCTACAGGGTGAATGGAGCGGGTTACAGAAGGCAAGTGAGAGTCTACAGAGACAATCAGGGAGCAGCAGGCTCCTGAGGCAAGTTAAGTATATCCAGGTGAGTAGAGTATGGTAAATGCAGGAGAGAGGTAGGGAAAATTTGTGGAATAAAGGGAAGAAAAAACAGAGTACAGTTAGTGGGAGGAAGAAAAGGTAACAGTATAGTGAAAGTAGCAATAGGATTAGCAACTAGTCAAGGGATAAGAGATGTAAGAGTATTAAGAGTAAATATTTGGGAAGGTGGAGTACAGGGTGTAACCCTAGACTGGAGTAGAGTGCCACCTAGTGGGCAGAAAGTATAGTACACAAAGGTATAAATGTTAGATAAAGCTACAAGAAGGAGTTACAGTTAACAAAAGGTAAGGGGAGGAAATAGCAGATTGCTATTGGGGTGTAGGGGAGAAAAGTTTGCTGCTGGTTTCCCTGCTCGCTAGCTTAGTTTCTCTTGGTACTAAATAGGT